>NC_043996.1:33090136-33157636 GCF_902150065.1 Myripristis murdjan
CTCACTCTCTCTCTCCCAGCAGGAAAAGTGTTTTCCACTCCGACAGTATTTCAGCTTCTTCTTCTCTGGTCCAGTAAAGTCGCGGTGCCGTGTTGTTTGGAGCTCCCCCTGCAGGGCCTCACACATCATGACATGCACTGATTTTTTTTTTTTTTTTTTTTTTTTTTCATGTTTTGGTCCTGTCTCCTGAAGCTGCTGCTTGTCACAGGTGTTTGTTTGTTTGTTGTTGTTTTTCTCGCCGTCACACATTAACATTTTCTCCCAGGCTCGACCCGACACTATGCAACTTTGTACATTTTGCGTAGCGAGAATTTTATCTGATACACTGGTGCTAATAATTATTTCAAATGTTATATTTTTGTGTGAATGTTTTTTATTATGACATAGAGTGAGGAATTTGTTATTTGTGTAAATATATGCGTAAATGATTCAGGACTGGCTGATTTCAAAAAAAAAAAAAGAAAAAAAGAGAGAAATAAAATGAGATAAAGACCCGCCGCCGAGCAGCCACATAGCTTCTATCACGAAACAATCAACTGAAACCTCCAGGTAATATATATATAAATATCTATGATAACGTCTGTGGTATATTATTATAATATGCTTGCTTGTGTACATGGCTCAGTGTCGCCCCCTCGTGGCGGCGCACATGTTTTCATTTGTGTTGTGTTGATTCTCTGTGGGTGGTCACGACTTACTTTACTTTGTTTTTGTTTTTGTTTTTTGAGCTTTGACCCTTCCACCAATCAGGACCTTGTTTTTAGAAGTGGGCGTCGCCCCCCGGCTAGCCCCTCCCACCGCCCGCCTCACCACCTTCATATCACTGAATTTATACGCTCGACTCCAAGGAACATAGTACGCTTGGTCACAAGTCGCTAGTTAACCGTGTTTGAATTCGTGTTCTGTGCCTTTAATTAATCTGCAGGTTGTAATCCCGTCACGGCGTCCCGGCCACGCCCCCCCCGCACTCCTCTTCTTCTTGTTTTTGTTTTTTTGTTTTTCTCACGCTCGTGGTAACCCTCGAGGCTCCACGTCGGTCCCGGCAGACGCACAGCTGATCCCAGTACGGAAGCCCGACGGGACAAAAAGCAACAGGAAACAGTCAGGAGCCGTTTGTCCTCCACCTCCTCAGCCAATCAGCTTCTGTGTTTGCGTTTCTTCACACAGCGAATCAGCGAATCAGGATGCAGAGGCTGAACAAACCTTCGCTGTGAGGAAGCTGATTGGCTGGAGAGTTAAAGGACGTGATGATGCGAAACATCAGAGAGCGTTTAGTTCACAACCAAAAATACAGTCATGACATAATCCATCTGCAGAGGACACTAAACCAAAAAATACAAACACATGCACACACACACACACACACACAGTGAACTGTTATTTATACACATTTATAATCATAAATTTATAGTTTACCACGTCTCTCCACAGGCTCTGGTTTTCTTCACTTTGGACAGATTTTCTGCTAATATCTGATTTTTTTTTTTTTTTTTTAATTCATGTTCCAGTACCTTTATACAATTAATTTGATAATCAGTTTTTTCCTCATGTATCTGAAAGAAATCCAGTGGATGAGCTCAGGGTTAAAGCGGTCGAGTTCACAGGAAATTATCACGGTATTAAAAAACAAAAAAAAGTGATTTTCTGAGCGTCAGTAAGCGGTGAGGTTTGGTTTTGTCCCGTCGGAGCAGCAGCTGATCAGCGCCGTGTTGCTCTGCCTCTCTGTGCCGGGCTGTGCAGCACACACACACACACACACACTCACTCACACATTCACACACACTTGTTATGTATAAAACAGTATTTGTAAGTTATGATGTCCCAGCGGTCGGTTGGACTGTGTGCTGCTCAGCCTCCCTGTGAGGACCTGAAAGAGACCCGCTTGTCCCCATGTGCCTGTAAATCCAATCGTAACATTTGAATAATAAAAACAAAAATATTACAGGAACACGTTGGCAGTGTGTGTGTGTATTTTCTGACTCGGGTCTTTATTTGTCCTGAAGCTGAAGCTCTGGGCCGTCCTGCTGGGAGACCTGGAAACCAGTTTGACCTTCCTGCCTCATCAGACTGGATCCTCAGGAGCCAATTGGTGTGTCTCAAATCGCGCACTTCTGCACTTACACTTAGTATTTAGAGTGCACTGTGAACTGTGCAGGGAACAAGTGAACAACAGTTGCTCACTTCGCCAATGGATATTACCCATCAGTCATTGTGCGCCAGCGAGTCGAACCAACGGTTAACTCATTCAGTGCCAAACACCACAACAACACATGGCAACAACCGGGTGCTCGAGACGCAGCGGTTATTTCTCACCACCGTCATTATTAAGGATTTTAAAATAATCTGTCAGTGATCAACATATAATTTGACACACAATTTGTAAATGATGTGATACGAATCTCTTCAGGAATGACACCGTACATCTTGCAATGAAATCACATTTATTTATAAGTGTTGAGCTAAGTTGATTATGCTGACAACAATGGGGTGCACGAGATGTGACGGTTATTTAGGAATGACAACCGTACATCTTGCAAATGACAGCGGTAATGTGAATGAATGAAATAACATTTCACAAGACATTTCACCGGGGTGTGTTTTGGAAACTCGGCCGGAAACAGGGTGTTCCGATTGGAGTAAATTCGTGCAGTGAAGTTCCCTTCGCCGACGTTCCCTGTGCAGGGAGTAGGAGCTCTGCCGCAGTACACTGTGGATCTGAACTAGCTACCAGAGATGGTGACTTGAGTCATTGTGACTTGGACTCGAGTCGACTCAAGTCGCTGTTTTAATGACTTGTGACTTGACTTGACAAAAAATAAAAAACTTGAGACTTGACTTGGAGGAAGACTCGGGACTTGACTTGAGACACGATGACTTGAATGACTTGATTGTTCATTTCATGTTTTCGGTTTGAATATAAAATATAAAATAAATATCTCCAGCCTGTAATATTACCTGGTATACGAGCGCACGCTGGGAATGGTGTTGTAATGACTGGATAACAACCCTGTCAGTCAGTCATGCCCTCTCTACTACCTACCTTATGTTTTGGAGAAACACGCCCCTCATGTCAGACGGTCATCATCATGGCAGCGGTCTGTCATGTGAAGAGCCATTCTGCTGAGTAAGTGCTTGTAAATGAGCTAATAGCCTGTTACCCTGTTAGTCCATAGTTAGCTTAGCTAACGTTAGCTCGATACAAGCATGGGTACGAGATGGTTTGCGTGTGATTTATAATCTCTTACTGACTGTTGGCGAGTTAGTGCATGACATGCAGGGCCTGACTGACGCTAGAAAAGCAGATCAATAAAACAGAGGCAATAAAGCAAAAAGTCATATTTTTTGAACAGGTTAACTAAATTGGCCAATAATATTATTTGATAGTTACTAATATCTTATATTTTCTCTTTATTAAGACCAGATTCTGCATGTAAGATTGTAATAATGTGACTTGACTTGGACTTGATCTGTTACAGGACTTGACTTGACTTGACTTGACTTGCCCAAGAAAAAATTACTTGCGACTTACTTGAGACTTGAAGGTTAAGACTTGAGACTTACTTGAGACTTGCACATGGGTCACTTGATCCCATCTCTGCTAGCTACTAACTAAATGAAGTGCACTACAAATTCCCCGGATGTACACTCAAAACGGTCAAAAGGTTGAGTGTGGAGCGACTGTTCATATGTCACTTTATTTAGTTTTAATTTTTTTTTTTTTCAGGCGAGAAAGTAACCACGTAGATTCCAAATATGTGGTCAGTTTGTCCAAATAACGTCTGTTTTGAAAATTGATTCGACGTTTTCGGATAACTCTCAAGCTAGCGAATGTGCAAAGTACAGTCACTTCCGGTTGTTTACAAAAATAAAACTAACACCTTAGAAGCAGTGGTGATGCTTTTATTTTGAAGATAGGATGTGTACACGTCTACTTCTGGAGAACTTTACCACCGAAAACCAAAGCCGGCGGCGGCACCGGTCGGTATCAGGCGGGCCGGCCGCGGCTCCGGTCGGCACCAGCCGGTATCGCGCCCACCTGGTGCCGCGGCCGGCCCGCCTAATGCCGACTGTCGGCCGCAGCACCAGGAGGCAGAGGGTGCTGCGGCCGATGAAACATCCTTCAATAACAAATGATACATTTCAGAATCAATCAAAATCAGTAATCAATAGAGCTATTTTCGCGGGCGACGGTCGGCGGTAAATCTGCGTTCGGAATTAGAGAGGAGGAGGAGAAGAAGAAGCAGTGGCGATAAGTGCACATCGGGAAGTGCGCCAGAGACAGCCTTCACTGTCGAAATTTGCGCCCTGTGCCAGTCAGTGTACTGTCAGCTGAGTGTAGCTACACACCATCAGTCTTATTATGGTTACTGTGTGTTGGTCAGGTGGAGCTGCAGACACTGTGTGCACAGCAGCCGGCAGAGACACATCATTAAACCTCTGAGCATGAAGAAGCTGCAGATCAAAATGTTTGATGAATGTGAGAATTTTATTGTAATAAAAAGAGAATTAAAAGACGGTGACACACAGACAGAGACAGTTTGGTGGTCCAGCCTGTCCACAGGTCGGCTCATTATCAGTGTGAAAGTGAAGCAGCTGTTCATGTTGTTAATGCAGAGAATCAGTTTCTTTAACGAGGTCGGCCTCTCGTGTCCGTCAGAGCCCGTCCCTGTAACTTCTGGCTGCCCACCGTCCCACATGGGAATAAAGGCTCAAAATCAAAATGTCAACACACACAGATCTCTGACAAACCCAGCAGGTGAGGCAGGAGCTGTGAGGTGTTTCCTCAGAGCTTCTGAGCGTTTCTCCGTCCGGCTGTCAGCTCAGAGTCACAGAAACTGCAGGTTTTTTCAGTGGCTTTACCTCCTCTGTCAGCTCAGACACCCTGATATCAAAACAGATAATACATCGGCCTGATGACAGGCTCTCTGCCCAAAATAACACATTTTGTTTGCAAAAGGCTCTCACCATGACAAAACATTTCAAACATGCAGCAAAAGCACATTTTGTCACCGGACAGTATAACTAATCCACTCACTCACTTCATACTCAACACCAAAATGTAACACAGCCTTTTCAGTCTGAGCAGGTTCAGCCTTACTTTCTCCTGTGTGTATGGCAGTCATATTTTTTGACATTTCCCATAGTTACATATTGTAAAGCATGAAGAAAAAGCCAATATTTCCCTCAAACAACTCAACTTCTGCCCAAATGAGTAGATTCCTTCAGTCAGCTCTACTGTACTGTAACACAGCTGACAGCAGAATACAAAATACAGCTGTCAGTGTGAACAAGGTTCTCCTGTGAGCTACACATTCAAATGTGAACTTACAGTAAAGAACTGCATCCAAACTCAGAAAGACTTCGAAGTGGAATTTTACTGTATTGATGGAAAAACTGAAATACTGTAATTCACATACAGTATTACACAGAAAAACTCAAAGGAGTGGAAAAAAAATACAGAATATAATTTATAATTTATATATTAAATTCAGGTCGATAATATGAAATTCACATTTTACAATAATTTTTCATCTGAAAACATTCTGTAAATATCCATAAATATACAATGAACAACAAATAAAATGCAGGGAAAAGAAAAAAACTTCAGGTAGTAAATATGAAATATCAAAGTGATCTGATGATTTTTGCCAATTTGTGATTTCAAAAATGATCTTTGAGGAAAGTGTTGAATAACTTTATTGACACTCCCATCGTGACAGAACAAGCAGCGTGTTATGAATCTCTCTGTGGCGCCAACTCGTCATGAACATCGACGCTGCTAAAGTTCTTAAAATGAAGTGAGCTGATTGGATGTTGCCAGGCAGGTTAACTGTGTGATGTCAGAAGAGTTTCTGCACACAGGAGGAGACTCTCACTCCATCTGACACAGAGACACTGAGGAACCAGACCAAAACCCAAACCAGAACCCTGGGTACAGAGGCTGAGTGAATGTGGAGGTGAAGGTGTGGAGGTGGATCAGTGTGTCAGAGGAGACGCTGTAGAAGGACAGAGAGCCAGCAGGCCAGTCCAGATACACTGCCACTCTGTGAGGGGAGGGGGGGACAGGGATGCCTGTGCTGATGCTGTTGTGCCAGACAGAGAAACTTTTATCAGAGCAGAACAGACTCCAGGAGTTTTTGTTCGCTCCAAACCAGCTGTCATCACCGTCTCCTCTCCTGCTGATTCCTCTGTAAGTCACAGAGATACGAACTCCTCCTTCCCACTCGACCTCCCAGTAACAGCGACCAGTCAGACCATCTCTACACAGGATCTGGCTCCAGTAGTCAAACCTCTCTGGGTGATCAGGATATGGCTGCTCCTCTCTCCCTGCTGTCACCTTCCTGTTGTCCTCAGACAGGACGAGGAGTCTGTTTGCTGTGTTTGTGTTCAGTTTGACTTCACAGGAATCTGATGGAGAGAACAAGACACAAAACACCAGCAGGTTGTTATCTAACACACCTGTTGTCTTTATTATCTGTTGCTTTATTAACAGGTTCAAGTCAATCTATGAACACGTTCATGATGCCAGAGCTGTTTATATGGAAAGCAAAAGTTTTTATGGGAAATCATTTTTTGTCTTTTTATCCCTGTTTTGTCATGAATTTAATTTCAGTTGTTTTAATTCTGCACTTTGTAGGTTTTATGTTTTATGTTGCTGGAGCCGATCCCAGTGCTCACTGGGCGGAAGGCAGAGAAACACCCTGGACAGGTCGCCAGGCCATTGCAGGGCAGACAGACACACACTGACATTCACACACACACACACACTCACACCTAGGGGCAATTTAGTATCTCCAATTCACCTAACCTGCATGTCTTTGGACATTATAATAATGATAATAATTGTTGTCATTAATAATAATAATAATAATAATAGCTGAGATTTATATTGCGCCTTTCTAAAACAAAAGGTCGCTTCACAAAGTCGGGGAAGGGAGTGGGGAGAGAAGGAAAAGAAAGAGAAAAAAAGGGGGTGAACTAGTTAGTTCACCATTTAGTTAGTGGGGAAATGCTAGGGTGAAAAGGTGTGTCTTGAGGGCTGATTTGAAGATGTCCAGTGTTGGAGCGTTTCAGATCTCAAGAGGGAGTTCCAGAGGGTGGGGGCAGCCACGCTAAAGGCCCTGTCACCAAAGGTCCGTAACCTGGTACGGGGGGTGGAGAGGAGGCCCAGGTCAGACAACCGCAGGTTCCTGGATGCAGTGTGTTGGTGAAGGAGGTCAGACAGGTATTGGGGGGCAAGGGAGTGGAGGGATTTGTATGTCAGAAGGAGAAGTTTGTAGCAAATGCGGGACTTGACCTGGAGCCAGTGGAGATGGATGAGGGTGGGGGTGATGTGCTGCCAGGGCTTGGTATGAGTCAAAACTCTGGCAGCTGGATTTTGAATGTACTGGAGTCTGTCCAGGGTCGTGCTGGAAGCACCGAACAGGACACCATGACAATAATCCAGACGGGAGGTGATGAAGGCCTGCATGAGGGTCTCAGCTGCAGAGTGAGAGAGTGAGGGCCGGAGACGGGAGATGTTTTTGAGGTTTGAACATTACTGTTATTACTCCTATTAGTATTAGCATTATTGGCATTATTCTTATTGTTGTTTTGTCATTGTTATTGTTATTGTTATTATTGTAATTATTATCATTATTATTACAGTTTAGTAGCAGACACATGACAGAACTGTGGTCATAATTCATTATAATTTTCCTGTCATTGGTTGTAACGTTCAGCGTTGAACTTTGTGTTCAGGAGTCAAACTAAATCCACACTTACACTTCCTCACACCTGGTTTCAACCACTGCTCTCCACCATGGTCCACCCTGGAGGAAGAAACAGAGTCAGAGCAGCAGATTCTCTTTGAGGATGGAAACATGGGCAGTAAATAACCTTCCCTATGAAGGATTTAGCAGAGCACCTCACTCATATCCACCATTCAACATGAAACAATACTCCTCAGGCCTCTAGAAGACATTGTGTGTGTCTCTCCATACCTGAGAGCCTCCAGTCTCCAGGTTGGATCCTCCAGTCCAGCAGAGAGCAGCTTCACTCCTGAGTCTCCTGGATGATTGTAGCTCAGGTCCAGCTCTCTCAGATGGGAGGGGTTGGAGCTCAGAGCTGAGGCCAGAGAAGCACAGCCTTCCTGTGTGAGCAGACAGCCTGACAGCCTGCACATGGACACACCAAACACAACAACACAGTCTGATACACATACATGTTGGATTATTTCATCAGCTCACTAATCTGAAATTAGCTGGTTCATTCAGATAAATATTCAAAAGTGTGATGGGCTTTGTGTTTTCATTTAGTCCAGTTTGAAAGCTCTTGAGTTCTCTGATCCTGACCTGAGAGCCTCCAGTCTGCAGTGTGGACTCTCCAGTCCAGCAGAGAGACGCTTCACTCCTGAATCCTGCAGCTGGTTGTTACTCAGGTCCAGCTCTCTCAGACTAGAGGACTGGGAGCTGAGAACTGAGGCCAGAGCTGCACAGCTTCTCCCTGACAGATCACACACACTCAGCCTGGATGGACATTAAAACAGAAGAAAATGTCATAGTTGTCAGTTTTCCTGGGACACTGCCGTCATGTTGCTAATAGTGATAATAATCTTTCTTCATGACAGCCTGATCTAAAAGCAAGCTGACAGTGAGCTCTGCATGCTGCTGTAGCTCACTGAGCTGAATGCAGCTCTAACAACACCAGGGACACTGGTTTGATTCTCACTGCGTCCCTCATGCTGAAAATATAGACACACATTGTACTGTGAGGTGGCTTGGATACATAAATCAATGGAAAGCATTTGAATATAAACTTTTTTTTTTTATGAATAAAGAACCACTCGTAAAATCAGTGGCTTTTAACAATTTTGACAATAACCATGCATGCTGACTCTGAAGTCCTGATATACGGTCAGGTCCATAAGTATTTGGACAGAGACACAATATTCATAATGTTGTCCTTGTCCACACCACAGTGGATCTGAAATGGAGTCATCAAGACGTGACTGAAGTGCAGACTTTCAGCTTTAATTTAAGGAGTTGAACAAAAATATATAATTAACCTTTCAGGAATTACAGCCACTTTTATTCACTGTCACCCCATTTTCATGGCCAGATGTGACTTTTCCCTCATTATTCCATGACAAATTAAGAAAATAAAAGCTCTGGAGTTCATTAAAAGTGTTTGTGTTTTCATTTGGTAGCTGTTGATCAGAACCCTCAACATGCGATCTAAAGAGGTGCAGGTGCAGGTGAAGGAGGCCATCATGAGGCTCAAAAAGCAAAATAAAACCTATCAGACAGATAGCAACAACTTTAGGAGGAGCCAAATCAACAGTTTGCAAAGGATTTTCCTCCAAATATTGAATATAATCCAGGAAGTATACTCTTAGATTAAATACTTACCTGCTGTATTCTACTGCCCCTACTTTTTAACTACACGGATTTATGCCTTTTATTATTATTCTTTTATTATTATTATTATTATTATTATTATTATTTATGCCTTTTATTATTATTCTACTTCTTTTAAGCCTGTTGTTATTTTATGTTACTGTATTTTATTATCACTATCATTCAATTCTTGTATGAAAGGTGCTATACAAATAAAGTCAACTGTAATACACCTGTATGACACCTGTAATACATCTTTATGTCTTTTATTGTTTTATTTGCATCTTCTATTTTATTTCAAAGCCTTTTCCTTTTTTTTAATTCCACCCTGTGATTCTTTTTAATGTTTTATTTATATTGATTGTGTTAATTGACTGATTTTATTATTTTAAATTGTGTCTTGTTGCTTTTAATGTCTCTGTAAAGCACTTTGAATTACCTTGTGTTGAATTGTGTTATACAAATAAACTTGCCTTGCCTCTGAAAATGGGGTGACAGTGTATAAAAGTGGCTGTAATTCCAAAACAGTTGGCGCCATATTTTTGCTCAAAACCTTAAATTAAAGCAGAAAGTCTACATGCTTTCCCAGCCAGGAAGTCCATTTGGACAAATGTGTAAAAACATTTGGAGGAAAAAAAGAAATACTGGGTCTGACCTGAGAGCCTCCAGTCTGCAGTGTGGACTCTCCAGTCCAGCAGAGAGACGCTTCACTCCTGAATCCTGCAGCTGGTTGTGACTCAGGTCCAGCTCTCTCAGACTAGAGGACTGGGAGCTGAGAACTGAGGCCAGAGCTGCACAACTTCTCTCTGACAGATTACACACACTCAGCCTGAGGAGGAATTAGCGAAGAACAAAGTAAATCTGAAAATATCAGCTTTTTTTCTCATGTAATTAAAATCACCTATAGTTCACCAGAGTTAAAGTATTGAATATATCCAGTTCTAAATGAACCTACACAGATTTCCTGGAGACTTTGACCACTGGCAGCAGCCTCAGAAGAGCCTCCTCTGAAGCAGAGTATTTCTTCAGGTCAAACACCTCCAGATGTTCTTCTGATGACAGTAAGATGAAGCCCAGAGCTGGCCACTGAGCAGGGGACAGTTTGAGTGTGGAGAGACGTCCTGATCTCAGGTACCACTGTATCTGCTCCACTAGAGAATGGTCATTCAGCTCATTCAGACAGTGGAACAGGTTGATGCTTCTCTCTGGAGAGGGACTGTCCTGGATCTTCTCCTTGATGAACTGGACTGTTTTCTGATTGGTCTGTGAGCCACTTCCTGTCTGTGTCATCAGGCCTCGTAGGAGAGTCTGATTGGTTGGCAGTGAAAGACCCAGGAGGAAGCGCAGGAACAAGTCCAGGTGTCCATTTGGACTCTGTAAGGCCTTGTCCACAGCACTCTGGAGGAGGTGTAGTTCAGATTTCTTGGAGGAGGTTGACTGTTCTTCTGACAGCAGATTGACTCCAGAGTTGATGAAGGTCACAAAGACATAAAGAGCAGCCAGAAACTCCTGAAGGCTCAGATGGACGAAGCAGAAAACCTTGTCCTGGTACAGCCCACGCTCCTCTTTAAAGATCTGTGTGAACACTCCTGAGTACACTGAGGCTGCTCTGATATCAATGCCACACTCTGCCAGGTCTGCTTCATAGAAGATCAGGTTGCCTTTCTCCAGCTGCTCAAAAGCCAGTTTTCCCAAAGACCGGATCATCTTCCTGGTCTCTGGTGTCCAGTATAGATCTGTCCCAGCTCTCCCATGATACTTGATGTTCTGCACTTTGGACTGAACCACCAGGAAGTGGATGTACATCTCAGTCAGGGTCTTGGGCAGGTCTCCTCCCTCACTGGTTTTCAACACGTCCTCCAGAACTGTAGCAGTGATCCAGCAGAAGACTGGGATGTGGCACATGATGTGGAGGCTTCGGGACGTCTTGATGTGGGAGATGATTCTGCTGGCCTGCTCCTCATCTCTGAATCTCTTCCTGAAGTATTCCTCCTTCTGTGGGTCAGTGAAGCCTCTCACCTCTGTCACCATGTCAACGCACTCAGGAGAGATCTGATTGGCCGCTGCGGGTCGTGTGGTTATCCAGAGGCGAGCAGAGGGAAGCAGGTTCCCCTTGATGAGGTTTGTCAGCAGAACGTCCACTGAGGTGGACTCTGTAACATCAGTCAGGATCTGGTTGTTGTTGAAGTCCAGAGGAAGTCGACACTCATCCAGACCGTCAAAGATCAACACAACCTGGAAGTGCTCAAACCTGCTGATTCCTGCTTCTTTGGTCTGAGTGAAGAAGTGATGAACAAGTTCCACCAAGCTCAACTTTTTCCCTCTCAGCAGATTCAGCTCTCTGAAAGTGAATGGAAATGTGAAGTGGATATGCTGGTTGGCTTTGTGTTCAGCCCAGTCCAGAGTGAACTTCTGTGTTAAGACTGTTTTCCCAATGCCAGCCACTCCCTTTGTCATCACTGCTCTGATTGGTCCATCTCTTCCAGGTAAAGGTTTAAAGATGTCCTCACATGTGATTGGTGTTTCTGGTGTGTCTGGTTTCCTGGATGCTGTTTCAATCCACCTGACCTCATGTTCCTCATTGAGCTCTCCACTCCCTCCCTCTGTGATGTACAGCTCTGTGTAGATCTGATTCAGAAGTGTTGGGTTTCCTGCTTTAGCAATCCCCTCAAACACACAGTCAAACTTCTTCTTCAGCTTAGATTTGAGTTCACGTTGGCACGCTGCAGCCGCAGTTTCTGAATGAACAAACAAACAAAAACATCAACAAAACGATGAGACATTACATATGAGAAATGTGAATATTTCCTGGTAAATGGACCTATTGGTCCTGTTCGACTGTCAGAACGTAGCGAGGTGTGCCGAGACCTGAAGGCTGTTTTACGAGTTCTGCAATCGTTTCTATGGCAACAACATGGTTCCAGGTTAAAGTTCCTGGAAGCCAATTTGGGCCGTGCTCCAGGAACTTTTAGGAGGAGCTAAAACGGCTGTCCATCCTGATTGGTCAAGGCGTTGCCATGACAACACTTTTGTAAACATGAGCTATCAAAGGACGACAACACAAAGCAGCCGCCGCCAAACAACAGACTGCAGGAACAAACGAAGAGCTGCACGTCCCGATCAGGATTTGGGGAGAATAAAGTTCCCAGTTGAACAAACAACACAGCGCTGCCTCAGCCGGAGCGCCGCCGCTGTCCCGGGGAAGCCGGCGGGACGAGACGGGAAAACAGAAAGCTGCTCTCCACCGGCAGGCGGGAGGAGGACGAGCCGCCTCCTGCTGGCCGGGAGGAAAACTCAGAGGCTGAAATAATCTGTCATCAAGCAACAGCCTGACGCATCACAGCTGCTTTGATCTGATTGGCTGTTTCACTCGGCTGGTAACTGACATTTTTTGGTAACGAGTGGGAGTTTGTGAGAAATGAGAAAAAGATTTTAAAAGTTTCTCAGAGTTTAGGAGAGCTGGACGTCGAGTGCACAGCCAAAGAAGAAAAATCATGAAGCAAAAAGAATAAAACTAAGATTTTTTCATTTAAATTTAATTTTTTTTTCCTTACTGCTCCACAGACGCTCAGCCAGCTCCTCCTGCTTCATCCTCCTCAGGAAGTGCAGTGTGATCTGCAGAAAAAACTCCCTGCTCCTCCTCTGCTCTTCCTCCTCATCCTCCCTCTGCCTCTCTAAGCATTCTGGGTAATCTGGCCTCAGAGACCTCTGCAGGTTTTTCAGCTCGTTCTTCACAAAGGTGACCATGTTCTCCTCCAGCAGCTGCAACACAAAAATAAAAGAATTAAACTTCCATATTCAATTTTGGACACAAAACACAAAATCAAATGCAGGTCAAAGAGCCTGAGGCTGGGCTGCACCAACGAGCATTCATTTTTAAACCCAGTTACATCACGGTTTGCACCGACCTTTAACTAGGATCTGGTTTTAACTTTAATTTACACTTGAGGGGCTTTAACTTTGAAAATGTCTGCATTTTGGAGCAAAATGATGGAGTTGTTCAAAGACAGAGACAGACTGTCCTGTCAGTCAGAAAGTCTCTTTTTTCTAATGATTGTGTTTTCTTTTCTCTTGCAGGATTTGTCCGCCCTGCTGCATTTCTTCAGCCCACCCTGTTTCTCAGAAGAGGAGGAGAAGTTTGAACGTCTGTGGAGCCACGATGAGCAGCTCACTGCTTGTTAGCGAGCCACAGCAAACTGGTTCCCCTGTCAGAGGAAACAGACAAACTGCTTTCTCTCTTTCTGCTTCCTGGCTTCTGACAGCATGTGAGTCCGTCTGCTTTTAGTCCTCAACCTTCATGTGATCACTTGTTCCTCTGTTTTCCCAGTGAGCATCTTCACTGAACTGTCATCTGCTGAGGAAAGTTGAAATCTGTAAACTTGGACCAACTGAATCAGGATCAGTTTTGAATTGAGCAGCAGAGCTCTGCTTCCTTTGAAATCTGATCTGCTCTTTTTAAACCGGGCTTTGCTAAACTCCCAGGGCTCAAAATGACGTTTTTCCCTCAGTGTCCGGAAGCTGTCCCGAATTCTGCCTTCTGCTGTCCCAGACTGAACAACCACTGTCCTAAATTAAAGATCTTTTTTCATTGTACACAGTACATATGGTTTAATAACTTTATTTCAGTAAGTCATCACTTTACTGACTCACTCTGGTCCAACATGGACGTTCTGCTTGTTCACTGCACTGATATCTGAATAAAAACATGAGATCACCCGAGGTGTTTGGCCACAGGCACTTTTCAATATTCTGTTGCTGACTGGCTGAGTGACTGTTTTTTCTGTATTTCTGACTGCTGGATCAATAAATGCATCACAAACTGCAGTGCAAATGCAAACCTGTCTCTGATTGGTGGACGCCGATGGAAATGTACACACACACTGTCTTTCAGCATCAGTCCTCTTCTTGTGCTGCTGCTTTGCCACTTTTTCCTGCCTTCTCTGCATCACAGAGTCGAACCTCTGGGCCGTGGACGGAGGTGCACAGCTGCCCGTGTGAAGCGGCTGATTTCTGCAAACAGCCCGTGTTGGAGATCCAACATGGAAGCATTTTGCATTCAGCCTTGTGAGCGTATTCTTGTCTAAAGCAGCGAGTTCTGCAGGCAGCTCAGCTCACATCAGATATTTTACAAAGCCAAGTGGCAGCGAGCCGATGGAAGAAAAGCTGAGCGCTGTAGAAGCAGTGAGAGACACCAGCTTTTAATCCCTGTGGACAGAGTGACTGACACAAACCATGTGGACACAGCCTCCCAGTGACGCTCTGCCTTCATCACCAGTAGGCACACTGACACATTTCACTTCTTTTAGAATCATTTCATTTGTGATGGTGAGTTTCTCTGCTGTCCCAGACACTGTAGATTTGTGTCCCCGCTGCTGTTTTTATCGTCCCCAGGACAACGGGACATCCTTCACTTCCAACGCTGACTCTGACTGGAGCTAATCTCAGATTAAATGAATCCTTGTTGCTGTAATCCAGCCTGAAAGATGTGAAGAGAGCAGCACGGAGACGATTCAGAGCAGAATGGCTGTTTTTCAGTCGCTATGTTGTTGGACATTTCCACACCTTAAATATGGAGGCCAGGTCTGTTTGATGCTGCTGGGCAGACTGAGCACTGGGAACCTCTGAGCTCTGCTGCTGGACTCTGTGGAGGACACACACACACACACACACACACACACACACACACACACATGGTTATTGGATGTGATTTATTTATTAATTTATTTTGAACATGTTGTATAAAAGGACAACAGACAATGCAACAACAGGGCAACAGAAGAAAAGTACAAAATAAATAAATTCAACGCTATTTCCTAGCTGGCCAGCACATGTTCAAAAGGGAGTAGGAAGAAGTTAAAAAACTTACAGGATCCTACCCCTTGAGTTCCTACATATTACACACATATTGTATTATACCTAAGTAATTATCATCAATATTATATTATTAATCTATGAAATATAGAAAATATAGAATCTGTGTAATTAACATCAATATTGTATTATTAATATATCAACATACAGAGAAATATAAAGTCTTATCCAGCGCTGCATCACCTGTAGTAAAACTTACAATGCACTAATATTTAGTCATTTACACAAACATACATATATACATATATACATTTACACATACACATATACACATATGCCTATGTGCATACACATACATACACACATATATGCGCATATATGTACTTACCCACATATTCACACATACACACCTAGTTTAGTTTAGTTTAGTTTATTCGTTAGTTTTTAAAAGACACAGAGAAGGTCTTAGAAAGAAAAGATCAAAACTAACAAGGATAACACAGAAAAGTCTATGACTTATTTCCACTGTGGTCCTTTTCAGAGGATAAAGGAGGAAAATAGGTTAGGTTAGTTCACTATTGGAGTCCCAATCTTAGATTGCATACAACACACCTTTATACACATTTATTTTCACTCATCCGTGATCCTGTATCTGTTGAATATGTCCTCCTCCTTATATTTCTTCTTAAACTGGCTTATACTTTGGCTTTGTTTTAACCCTTCATTTAAGCTGTTCCACAGTTTTACACCATAACTTGAGATACAGAAACTCTTTTTCGTTGTACTTATACTTTGTACTTTTAAGTTGCTGTGTCCCCTTAGGTTATATAGCCACCCTCTCTCTCAGAAAACATTTTCTGTATGGGTCCCGGTAAAAGCTTATTACTTGCTTTAAACATTATTTGTGCTGTGCTGTGATGTTTTGAAAGAGGAAACTCAGTCAACAGAGTCTGAAGGATCAAACCAATTCTGGATCTCATCTGATGACAGAAAAACATCTGATTTATCATTAATTTGAAATAATTACCCATCATCCTCAGAGAGGAGACTGTCTTTGAACTCAATAGGATGAAACATAGACCAGTCACTCTTCATGGACACACAGCTGGGCTCAGGTCCAGGTCCAGGGGAGTCTGGTCTCTCCTGCTGGATCCTGATAGAAACATCATGAACACACTGAAGGGATCTGCTTTACTTTCTTAGTGACACACTAAGAAAATAATAATTTATTTTCAGAAACAACATTCTGTGTAAAATCTAATGTGAACACACACATTCCTCTATTATCCATTCAGTGCAGCAGATATTGCACGGCCTCCACCAAGACAGAAACATGAGGAACACACTGAAGGTCTCTGTGTCCTGATCTAAGGACTGTGAAGATGATACTAACAACTCCATCTGTTCTTCATCACCTTTTTCTTTTTAAATTACCTTTTATCAGCAGAGTGGAGGCCATCTTTGAACTCAATAGGATGACCCATAGAGCGGTCACTCTTCATGGACACACAGCTGGGCTCAGGTCCAGGTCCAGGGGAGTCTGGTCTCTCCTGCTGGATCCTGATAGAAACATCATGAACACACTGAAGGGATCTGCTTTACTTTCTTAGTGACATACTAAGAAAATAATAACTTAACATTAAAACATAGAAATAAAATATGATGTAAGCACACACAGAGCTTCTCCTGTGAATAATGCTGCTGTGCTGATTTGTCTGCTGAGCTCTGAGATGGAGAACAGTCATGGACAGTCAGAGATCCTCATCTCACCTCTCAGCTTTGGTCTGGCTGTCATGTTCCCCAGACAGAGAGCTTTCAGAGGCAGGGAGCCTCCTCTTCCTCCTCCGAGCTGGTGCCATAGCCGAGCCGACACCTTGACACAAACACAGCGGCTCAGTGTGAGTGTGAAAGTGGTGTGAGCCTAGTTTCATACTGAACACAGGGGGAACAGGATCTGACAGTCATACTCCAAGCTGTCAGGATGCACTGTCCCCGCTGGAATGGAGGAGGATTTAACACAAAGACAAACCTCAACATTTGGGAGGATTTTGCTCTTTGAGCCTTTCTCAGCAAATTCTGCTGCAAGTTGTTGGGAATAAGACAGAAAAACATATGACAGATATAGTTTACTGTAAACAGTTGAACTAAAGTGGACAACAGACTCTCTTGTGGCAAAACCACACGACTGCTTTTCTAAAAGAAACTAGTTACTGAGTTTAAGGAGGAAAAAGAGAAATGCAATCAGTGTGTCCAGGTATTGTGCTTTTTCAAAAAGCATATTTAGCATATAAATGAATGAGCACACATTTCTTTCAAAAGTCTACAATATTCAAAATGAAAACTCTCATAAATATATGATACGATACGATACGATGTGTTTTTATTCATATACAGTCGTATGAAAAAGTTTGGGCACTCCTTAGGAAAATCACTGCATCAATTTGTCACTTGCTGAGCTTTTGAAGCAGCAACTTCATTTTAACATACACTACTCACAAAAAGTTAGGGATATTCGGCTTTCGGGTGAAATTTCAGGATGAACCTAAAATGCATTCTAACCTTTACAGGTGAACTTAATGTGACCTTCTGTAAACTTTTGAATGCACATGTCCAACTGTTCAGTGTTTCAGTACTTTTTGCACAAGTTGCTGTTCTCTAACAAGGAGCTTAACGGCAAAATTCACATCAGGTGTTTGATGCTCCAGCTCATCGAGGTCGTATCATTAGGGAACGGCTGCTGGAGACTGGGGTACCTCAGATGGAGTGGCCTGCACTTTCTCAGACCTGAATCCCATAGAAAACCTATGGGATCAGCTGAGTCGCCGTGTAGAGGCTCGGAGCTCTGTACCCCAGAACCTCAATGTCCTGAGGGCCGCCCTTCAAGAAGAGTGGGATGCCATGCCTCAGCAGACAATAAGTCGACTTGTGAACAGCATGAGACGTCGTTGTCAAGCTGTAATTGATGCTCAAGGGCACATGACAAGTTATTGACACTGACATTTTTTGTTGTGGTATATCCACCACTGTTGTTGGCTTTTGTTTCAAGAAATTGTTTGAGATGACCACCAGTGTATGCTTCTACTTAAATGCCCTACTTTCATGATATAATATCACTGTAGTGTGAACATTTTACATATTCCATAAATTTCACCCAAAAGCCAAATATCCCTAACTTTTTGTGAGTAGTGTATGTTATACCTTATGGAAACAGAAACATCTCAGTAGTGAAATCATTTTTATTGGTCCAACAGAAACATTTTTATGTGCATTTAAACAAAAATAGGCATGTGCATAAATTTGGGCACCCCAAAGAAATAATTCCATTAATATTTAGTAGAGCCTCCTTTTGCTGTAGTAACAGCCTGTAGATGCCTCCTATAGCCACAGACAGTCCCTGAAGTCTGGCAGGTGGTATTTTGGGCCATTCCTCCATACAAAACGCCTCCAGATCAGTCAGGTTTCTTGGCTTCCATGCGTAGACAGCCTGCTTCAAATCAATCCATACATTTTCAATGATGTTAAGGTCTGGGGACTGGGATGGCCATTCCAGAACTTTGTACTTGTGCTTCTGCATGAATTCCTTGGTGGATTTTGAGCAGTGCTTAGGATCATTGTCCTGCTGAAAAATCCAATCCCGGCTTAGCTTCAACTTTGTGACCGACTCTTGAACATTCTTGTCAAGAATCTGCTGATACTGAGAGGAATTCATGTGGCCCTCAGCTTTAACAAGGTTTCCAGTACCTGTGCTAGCCATGCAGCCCCATAAAATGATGGACCCTCCACCAAATTTCACAGTAGGCAATAAGTTCTTCTTATGGAATTCAGTGTTTTGTTTTGTTTTTTTTTGCCATGCATACCTCCTCTTGTTCTGACCAAATAACTCTATCTTAGTCTCATCTGACCACAGTATTTTTTATAATTTTTTCTCATGCAACTCTTCTTGTGACGAATACTCAGGAAAGGCTTTTTGCGCATCACCCTTCCAATGAGCTTTTCCTGGTGCAAAGTGCGCTGGATTGTGGAACGATGAACAACTCCACCATCAGCAGCCAGATGTTCTTGTAGTTCTCTGGAGGTGGGCTGTGGCTCGTCTGTGACCATTCTAACCATCCTTGGCCTGTGCCTTTCCTGTATTTTTTTCGGCCTACCACATTTTTCCTTCACAAGGACTGTTCCTGTGGCCTTTCATTTCTGCACTACATTTCTGACTGTGGAGACAGACAGTCCAAACCTTCCAGATAATTTCTTGTACCCTTCTCCTAATTCATAATAATGAATTATCTTAGTTGTTAGATCAGTCAAGGGTTGTTTAGAGGCCCCCGTGTTGCCACTCTCTGAGAAAGAACCTAGGACAAGCACAGCCAGAAATGACCTATGTTAAACAGCCTTTTTCATTATTGGTTCCACCTGTCTTTGTAATAGAAGGTCTAACGAGCTAATCAAAGCAATTTTGTGCTGCAACCTGTCAGCTATAAATCCCTACAAGTCTTGAAATGAATGCGATTAAAAGGGTGCCCAAACTTTTGTACGTCACATTTTTTACATTTTATTTTATTATAATAAAACTATGTAATGTTACTCTAAGAATTCTGGTCTGGAAAACACTCAAATGTCTACATCTCTGTAGGAAAACAAATCTTGTTGCTGTGATCTTCTCTTATAAAGGTAGAGCAAATTATCATGAAATCTCAGAGGGGTGCCCAAACTTTTTCATACGACTGTATAAGGGGAGACATTAACATAGTACAAATACATAATTGAGTACAGTACAGTCCGTATATATAAAATGGGAAAGCCCCCAATAAGCTGCCAAAGCTGCTTTTAAGTGGGGAAACCAACATGTAAACATGACAGGTGCAAAATTTATGCAGTGCAAGGTACAAATTACATTTAGTGCGTGAAGACTACAGAAGACTATTAACACCACCGAGTTAATAAAGAACACTAACATACGTCCTGTTACCCCAGTTTAAAAATAGAACTAGACTCGCTGAAATAAATCAGTAAGTCAATAAGTCCAGACGGGGACCTGACGGGGAAACACGAATCTCGACCAACACCTGAAACATGAGAACGACATCAAACATTTGATCCTAAAATCCAGAATTAAACACGCGCCCTGTTTCGGAATCAGCTGACCGCTTCCAGGTATGAGCGGGGGTCACACACACACACACACACACACACACACACACACACACACACACACACACACACACACACACACACACACACACACACACACACACACACACAGAGAGAGAGAGAGAGAGAGAGACTCACAGCTGCTTTCTTAGGCTGCAGTCTGATAGTTTCCAGCAAAATGGAGAATCTGCAGTCTTACCGGAGACGCTGATGGCGGAGTCACAGGACAAATGTTTGCTTTCACTTTCGGCTCCTCAGCGGGAGGAGCGACAACAGGAAGTCAAAAATATGTGTGTTCTCAGTGTTCTCTGTGTGTTGGGGAAACCAGCAGGGAGAGAAAAATCTGCATGAGAAGACATAAAAGTGCAATGAACAATAAGAGTGTTGTGGTAAAGATCCAGACATTCAGATGTTCAGCCTGTAGTTATTAGGGCTTCATGTGCTCAGAGGGATAAGACTCCACCTGGTGGAGGAAGGGAGGAACGACATGTTAATTGTGCGAAGGGCCAACAGGAGGATTTTCATGTTGAGCACTGAAAGCAAACTGTGATCCATCCTGTCCTCTGTGTGCAGGAGAACAACGAGCTGCTTTCTGAGGCTGTGCAGACACATTTCAGGAGCATCAAGTGGCTGTTCCTGCACTTCCACCTGATATCAGAGCAACCTGTGGCCTTCCTGTCTGCCCTCATTCTTCCTCTCTCTGACTCTCTTCTTTCTCTCCATCCTCACTCCTGAATGACATCAACTTTGTGTTAAGGAGATTTCAAACATACAGCAGTCAAACCACATATAAAAACATGACATTTGAATTTTAAATGATATCCTTATTGGATATCAGTTATTGATTGGACGCTGCATCAGATGTGTGGCAAATTTTAAAATTGTATCTCAAAAACTGAATTTTTGACAGCATTTTGAATTTTGCTCTCGTGAACAATTGGAGTCAATGCAAGAATGGCATTTTTAAACATCAGTTTTTCACTTATGGAGCAAATCAATCATTTTTAAAAGCAAATGATCAACATCTCCACGCTATCTAGATGCAATACGTGTATTTTCAGATTTTTGTCTTAATAACTGAATTTTTGACAGCTGTTTAAAATTTGTCTTTCCATGCATGGCTGGCTGCTGTCCTGCAGGTCAGTGTTTGGCTCAGTCCCACGTGCGAAAATTCACCAAACTTTGCACAAAGGTCCAGTCCCATGCCAGATCATCATTGTCAGATTTTTGTATTGATGACTTATTTATTTATTTTACAGTGGTTTGAAATCTGCCTTTCTATGCATAGGTGGCTGCTGTCATGTGACTGGCTTAGTCAATTTGTGAAGCCTCACATGGAATGACACTTGCCAATTAGCTCAGTGAGATAGAGTGTTGTCCTTTATGCCAGAAACTTTGAGTTCAAACCTCAACTGATGCAAAATGCACATTAGAATGCCACCTTTCTTTTTGTCTTCCAAACCTCAGGTCCGCTTGGGGCGACAGAAAGATAAAAATGAGTTCAACTCTTCTATAGATTTACTTAAAAGTGTGCAGGCATGAAACTGATATTTAATAAGGGAAAGATGGAATGTGCTGCATTTTTTTTATTAACATACAAGATATGTGACTATATATTGTTAACCACTGGTGGACTCAGAGGGGAACCAGCACGGCTAAAGTGCCTCTAGAGCGCCAAAAACCAGAGGAAGTGCCCCACTGTCTGCCCTTCACATGGGAAAAAGATCCAATGCCCTCCAGGGTGCCCCTTCATGCAATAAAACAATAACTAATATTAATAATAATTATATAAAGATGAGGTGCTCCTCTGATGGAGAAGTGTCCCTCCAGTAAACTTTATTGTCCTGACAGACTTTAACAATAAAATCCCAAACCCCAGAGAGACAGAGAGAGAGACAGACAGAGACAGAGAGACAGACAGAGAGAGAGAGAGACAGACAGAGAGAAGCTCCTTGTTTATTGTCCCATAATCAGAAGTTGATTAAATAAATAAATATTAAATAACAGCAAAAGACAATAAAAGACATGACAGACAGATAGATTGATAGATAGATGTTTCATTATTTTGTTCATAACAAATAATTTTAATACAGAATGTGTCACTTTTTTTCCTTTGTTGAATTAAATTTAGATCAATAATATGAAATTCACATTTTACATTTTTCATCTGAACAAATTCTGTAAATATCCATAAATATACATTGAACAACAAATAAAATGCAGGGAAAAGAAAAAAACCTAAGGGAGTAAATGTGAAATATCAAAGTGATATAATGATTTTTGTCAATTTGTGATTTAAAAAATGATCTTTGAGGAAAGTGTTGAAAAACTTTATTGACACTCCCATCGTGACAGAACGAGCAGCGTGTTATGAATCTCTCTGTGGCGGCAACTCGTCATGAACATCGACACTGCTAAAGTTCTTAAAATCAGAACCCTGGGTACAGAGGCTGAGTGAACGTGGAGGTGAAGGTGTGGAGGTGGATCAGTGTGTCAGAGGAGACGCTGTAGAAGGACAGAGAGCCAGCAGGCCAGTCCAGATACACTGCCACTCTGTGAGAGGAGGGGGGGGCAGGGATGGGTGTGCCGATGTTGTTGTGCAAGACATAGAATATTTTATCAGAGCAGATCAGACTCCAGGAGTTTTTGTTCGCTCCAAACCAGCTGTCAACACCGAGTCCTCTCCTGCTGATTCCTCTGTAAGTCACTGAGATAAAAACTCCTCCTCTCCACTCGACCTCCCAGTAACAGCGACCAGTCAGACCATCTCTACACAGGATCTGCCAGCAGCAGTCAAACCTCTCTGGGTGATCAGGATATGGCTGCTCCTCTCTCACTGCTGTCACCTTCCTGTTGTCCTCAGACAGGACGAGGAGTCTGTTTGCTGTGTTTGTGTCCAGTTTGAGTTCACAGGAATCTGATGGAGAGAACAAGACACAAAACACCAGCAGGTTGTTATCTAACACACCTGTTGTCTTTATTATCTGTTGCTTTATTAACAGTTTCAAGTCAGTTGTTGAACACGTTCATGATGCCAGAGCTGTTTATATGGAAAGCAAAAGGTTTTTATGGGAAATCATTTTTTGTCTTTTTATCCCTGTTTTGTCATGAATTTAATTTCACTTGTTTTAATTCTGCAGCAGTAGCTGCAGCTGCACCATCTAAACAGCTGAATGTTTGCTGCTTTGTGTTCAGGAGTCAAACTAAATCCACACTTACACTTCCTCAGACCTGGTTTCAACCACTGCTCTCCACCATGGTCCACCCTGGAGGAAGAAACAGAGTCAGAGCAGCAGATTCTCTTTGAGGATGGAAACATGGGCAGTAAATAACCTTCCCTATGAAGGATTTAGCAGAGCACCTCACTCATATCCACCATTCAACATGAAACAATACTCCTCAGGCCTCTAGAAGACATTGTGTGTGTCTCTCCATACCTGAGAGCCTCCAGTCTCCAGGTTGGATCCTCCAGTCCAGCAGAGAGCAGCTTCACTCCTGAGGCTCCTGGATGATTGTAGCTCAGGTCCAGCTCTCTCAGATGGGAGGGGTTGGAGCTCAGAGCTGAGGCCAGAGAAGCACAGCCTTCCTGTGTGAGCAGACAGCCTGACAGCCTGCACATGGACACACCAAACACAACAACACATTCTGATACACATACATGTTGGATTATTTCAGCAGCACATTAATCTGAAATTATCTGGGTTCATTCAGACAAATATTCAAATGTGTGATGGGCTTTGTGTTTTCATTTAGTCCAGTTTGAAAGCTCTTGAGTTCTCTGATCCTGACCTGAGAGCCTCCAGTCTGCAGTGTGGACTCTCCAGTCCAGCAGAGAGACGCTTCACTCCTGAATCCTGGAGCTGGTTGTTACTCAGGTCCAGCTCTCTCAGACTAAAGGACTGGGAGCTGAGAACTGAGGCCAGAGCTGCACAGCTTCTCTCTGACAGATCACACACACTCAGCCTGGATGGACATTAAAACAGAAGAAAATGTCATAGTTGTCAGTTTTCCTGGGACACTGCCGTCATGTTGCTAATAGTGATAATAATCTTTCTTCATGACAGCCTGATCTAAAAGCAAGCTGACAGTGAGCTCTGCATGCTGCTGTAGCTCACTGAGCTGAATGCTGAATTGTGTAGCTGAATTTGAACTACATTATATATACATATACATAAATGTATACCACACAAATCCTTGTTTAATTCTGAATCTGAATCGATTCGTATAATAATATACACTATATTGCCAAAAGTATTCGCTCGGCTGCCTTCACACACATATGAACATGAGTGACATCCCATTCTTAAACCATAGGATTTAATATGATGTGGGCCCATCCTTTGCAGCTATAACAGCTTCAACTCTTCTAGGAAGGCTTTCCACAAGGTTTAGGAGAGTGTTTATGGGAATTTTTGACCATTCTTCCAGAAGTGCATTTGTGAGGTCAAACACTGATGTTGGACAAGAAGACCTGGCTCGCAATCTCCGCTCTAATTCATCCCAAAGGTGTTCTCTCGGGTTGAGGTCAGGACTCTGTGCAGGCCAGTCAAGTTCTTCCACACCAAACTGGTTCATCCATGTCTTGATGGACCTTGCTCTGTGCACTGGTGCGCAGTCGTGTTGGAACAGGAAGGGCCATCTCCAAACTGTTCCCACAAAGTTGGGAGCATGAAATTGTCCAAAATGTCTTGGTATGCTGAAGCATTCAAAGTTCCTTTCACTGGAACTAAGGGGCTGAGCCCAACTCCCGAAAAACAACCCCACACCATAATTCCTCCTCCACCAAACTTTACACTTGGCACAATGCAGTCAGACAAGTACTGTTCTCTTGGCAACCACCAAACCCAGACTCGTCCATCAGATTGCCAGACGGAGAAGCGTGACTCGTCACTGCAGAGAACACGTGTCCACTGCTCTAGAGTCCAGTGGCGGTGTGCTTTACACCGCTGCATCCGATGCTTTGCATTGTGCTTGGTGATGTAAGGCTTGGATGCAGCTGCTCGGCCATGGAAACCCATTCCATGAAGCTCTCTACGCACTGCTCTTGAGCTAATCTGAAGATCACATGAAGTTTAAAGGTCTCAAGCTATTGACTCTGCAGAAAGTTGGCATCCTCTGCGCACTATGCGTCTCAGCATCCGCTGACCCCGCTCTGTGATTTTATGTGGCCTTATGAGGCACTCCGTGGCTGAGTTGCTGTCGTTCCCAATCGCTTCTACTTTGTTATAGTACCACTAACAGTTGATTGTGGAATATTTAGTAGCGAGGAAGTTTCACAACTGGACTTACTGCACAGGTGGCATCCTATTACATTACTATTACAGCACCATGCTGGAATTCACTGAGCTCCTGAGAGCGACCCATTCTTTCACAAGTGTTTATAGAAGTAGTCTGCATGCCTAGGTGCTTGATTTTATACACCTGTGGTCACGGAAGTGATTGGAACACCTGAATTCAATGATTTGGATAGATGAGCGAATACTTTTGGCAATATAGTGTATGTATCTCCCAATAAAGTTAGAACAAGGCCAATGACAGGCAGAATAATAAGAATCATGTCATTGTCAGGGTTAACAGCAAAGTGAGGTTTTACAGTAATGATGCCCTCTTATCCGGGTAGGGAATTGAACCCCGCTCTCCTGCAGGCAGGCGGAAACACTAACGGCTCTGCTATCAGGGCTTGTGTAGTTAGATTACACTTGGGCGAACTCTCCATTCATGTTGATCAAAAAAAAAGCAAAGTTTGGTCAAATGGTTTGATGATTGACACACCACTTTTTCCTACACAAGATGATCAATATGGATGTTTACTTTGTGGTTAATGGGGATTTTTAACTTTTAGCACCAAAAACAAGTAAAAACAAAGAGATCTAAATGGTAGTATTATATTTGAAATATATATATATATTTCAAATATAATCTATACCTGACCTGACCGGGTGGCCGCATACCGGCTGGTGCCGGCGCGGTGCTGGCTGGCATCAGGTCTGCCGGATCTGACAGGTGTGCCACGCACACAGATTGCCGTAGGCTACTTTCATTATAAGCCGACTTTTGTTTATACGCAGTTGCAGCAGCACAACAACACAGACAACATGGTTCATTATTGATTGCGCAACGTGGCGATTCGCCAGTAAATGCGCTGTGCGCATCAAACTGTTTTGCAGAGGCAGGAGGAAAGTTGCATGATTTACGTTGTATCCACGTTCGTGCTGCGTGCGCGACAATGCATGTGCTCGTGCATGAATGCCCGTACAGTGCTGGAGTACACCCCCTCCCATCGTGCCTCTGCTCTGCAGGCATAACTTATCGATCACAAGTGGCTTTTCTCAGGTTCAACAGATAGATCACAGATAAACAGAACCGTTTTTAGTCAAAAGATAAAAAAGTCTTGATGAGCACTTCAGCGTGAGAAATCGGAGGTGTGGCATGAGAGCTTGTGAAGCCAATCAAATGCGTGAGTCTCACGGCCAATGCGTGAGAGTTGGCAGCTCTGTATTTCTGCTCAACATCCGACTTTTTAAACCCAAATCTCTAAGCACAAATCTCTACCGTGGCTCAATTTATATCGTTTCTACCGTCATACCGCGTATACCGCGCAGCACTAGCGCTATACAAATAAAGTCACCTGAAATACACCTGTAATACACCTGTATGACACCTGTAAGACACCTGTAATACACCTGTAATACACCTGTAAGACACCTGTAATACACCTGTATGACACCTGTAAGACACCTGTAAGACACCTGTAATACACCTGTAATACACCTGTAATACACCCGTATGACACCTGTAAGACACCTGTAAGACACCTGTAAGACACCTGTAATACACCTATAAGACACCTATAATACACCTGTAATACACCTGTAATACACCTGTAAGACACCAGTAATACACCTGTATGACACCTGTAAGACACCTGTAATACACCTGTAAGACACCTGTAATACACCTGTAAGACACCTGTAATACACCTGTAAGACACCTGTAATACACCTTTATGGCACCTGTAATACACTTGTATGACGACCTGTGTGACACCTGTAATACATCTTTATGTCTTTTGTTGTTTTATTTGCATCTTCTGTTTTATTTCAAAGCCTTTTCCTTTTTTAAATTCCACCCTGTGATTCTTTTTAATGTTTTATTTTTATTTAATGTGTTAATTGACTGTTTTTATTGTTTTAAATTGTGTCTCGTTGCTTTTAATTAGGGCTGGGTATTGTTAAGAACCTTGCAATTCGATTTCGATTCTTTGGGTAACAATTCGATTAGTTTTCGATTTGATTTGATATTGATTTAAACACTTCAATATCGATTCAGTAATAAGTCAAACTGCACAAATAATTTTTGCTGCTGACATTAACTTGGAGTGACACCTCCCCAGGTGAAATAAAACATCTGCCGGTGTGTTTATTAAAAGACAGATGTTTGTTGTGGCGCCGACACTGGAAAGCAGTAGCCTGTATTTAAATATAACTATTAATATAAGCTGGTTGTAGATAAAAAATCAGCTGTGCTGCTGAGTCGTTGTCATGGCAACTGTTAGATTAAAAATGACTGAGAAGTTGGCAGAAGTATAACTATCAGTCCATGAAAAAATGATTTTTTCCAGCGGATTTTCTAGTTCCAACATGATTGAGCTAGCAGAGTAGTTTTGTGTTGCTATGTGTGGTATTTATTCAGTTTGGGAAATCACGATGTCTAGAAAACATGATAAGCCCAAGTTGGCTGACAAAGACTAGTTAACATCAGATCTCATGTATTTCCGCTGAAATGGAGAGAATACGAGCAACAATCTTTGATATTTTCAGAGCGAAATGCCCACAGTATGAATACATTTTGATTATACATTTTATTTTGTTGGTAATAGTTGTATAATCGCATTATTATACGAGAGGGTGTGCTTGACCGTCATTATTGTCACTTCAGTGATGGGCCCGTTAGCATCAAGCACACCCTCTCGTGTAATAATGCTTAAAGGATAAAGGATGTGTGGAGTTGCATCTGTTTTGGTTTAGCCACAGGTTGCTGCATAACATTGGCATGGTGTCGGCTAAGGTGGCTGTGCAGGTTCGTGGTATTATTGTTTTCAGTGACTGTTGCATTTTTTCTGATATCAGAGACATGGCTGCAGCCATCTATTACTGGACTTGGCTATTCAACTAGCAGAATGCACGATGCTTTCTATTCTCCCCTGCACCGAAAGGACTGAGCCCTAATTTCGTTGCATTATTATACGTATATGATTGTGCAATGACAATAAAATGTATCTATCTATCTATCCATCTATCTATCTATTGCACTACTTTAATACTGCCTGGCACAGTTTACGACTTGACTCTCGTCTGTTACCTGTGTTACGGGGTTACATTCAAATCCAAAGTGAGCCCAAACATCGCATTTTAAAGTCGCAGGTGCTGACTTAACGCTGCTGCTACTTGCTTCAATGTTGTAGTTGTGTACAGTGCGGCTTCCGTCCGTACAACGCGAATCACACGGAGGTGTTGCTCACCGTGCCCCCTACTGGTTAGGGGCTGAATCGATTCAGAGGCTTTTCTGAATCGATTGAATTGTGAAAAAATATATTGCAATGCATTTATGAATTGATATTTTTACTCACCCCTACTTTTAATGTCTCTGTAAAGCACTTTGAATTACCTTGTGTTGAACTGTGCAATACAAATAAATTTGCCTTGCCTTGCCTTGCCTTGCCTCTGAAAATGGGGTGACAGTGTATAAAAGTGGCTGTAATTCCAAAACAATTAGCGCCATATTTTTGCTCAAACCCTTAAATTAAAGCTGAAAGTCTACATGCTTTTGCAGTCAGGACATCCATTTGGACAAATGTGTTAAAACATTTGGAGGAAAAAAAGAAATACTGGGTCTGACCTGAGAGCCTCCAGTCTCCAGGTTGGATCCTCCAGTACAGCACAGAGATGCTTCACTCCTGAGTCTCCTGGATGATTGTAGCTCAGGTCCAGCTCTCTCAGATGGGAGGGGTTGGAGCTCAGAGCTGAGGCCAGAGAAGCACAGCCTTCTTGTGTGAGCAGACAGCCTGACAGCCTGCACATGGACACACCAAACACAACAACACAGTCTGAGACACATACATGTTGGATTATTTCAGCAGCACACTAATCTGAAATTATCTGGGTTCATTCAGACAAATATTCAAATGTGTGATGGGCTTTGTGTTTTCATTTAGTCCAGTTTGAAAGCTCTTGAGTTCTCTGATCCTGACCTGAGAGCCTCCAGTCTGCAGTGTGGACTCTCCAGTCCAGCAGAGAGACGCTTCACTCCTGAATCCTGCAGCTGGTTGTGACTCAGGTCCAGCTCTCTCAGACTAGAGGACTGGGAGCTGAGAACTGAGGCCAGAGCTGCACAGCTTCTCTCTGACAGATTACAGCCACTCAGCCTGAGGAGGAATTAGTGAAGAACAAGGTAAATCTGAAAATATCAGCTTTTTTTCTCATGTAATAAAATTCACCTACAGTTCACCAAAGTTAAAGTACTGAAGATATCCAATTCTAAATGAACCTACACAGATTTCCTGGAGGCTTTGACCACTGGCAGCAGCCTCAGAAGAGCCTCCTCTGAAGCAGAGTATTTCTTCAGGTCAAACACGTCCAGATCTTCTTCTGATGACAGTAAAATGAAGACCAGAGCTGACCACTGAGCAGGGGACAGTTTGACTCTGGAGAGACGTCCTGATCTCAGGTACAGTTGGATCTCCTCCACTAGAGAACGGTCATTCAGCTCATTCAGACAGTGGAACAGGTTGATGCTTCTCTCTGGAGAGGGACTGTCCTGGATCTTCTCCTTGATGAACTGGACTGTTTCCTGATTGGTCTGTGAGCTACTTCCTGTCTGTGTCATCAGGCCTTGTAGGAGAGTCTGATTGGTTGGCAGTGAAAGACCCAGGAGGAAGCGCAGGAACAAGTCCAGGTGTCCATTTGGACTCTGTAAGGCCTTGTCCACAGCACTCTGGTAGAGGTGTAGTTCAGATTTCTTGTTGAATCGTGCAGACAACCTGGAGGTTGACTGTCCTTCTGACAGCAGATTGACTCCAGAGTTGATGAATGTCAGAAAGACATAAAGAGCAGCCAGAAACTCCTGAAGGCTCAGATGGACGAAGCAGAAAACCTTGTCCTGGTACAGCCCACGCTCCTCTTTAAAGATCTGTGTGAACACTCCTGAGTACACTGAGGCTGCTCTGATATCAATGCCACACTCTGCCAGGTCTGCTTCATAGAAGATCAGGTTGCCTTTCTCCAGCTGCTCAAAAGCCAGTTTTCCCAGAGATAGGATCATCTCCGTGGTCTCTGGAGTCCAGTGTGGATCTGTCCCAGCTCTCCCATGATACTTGATGTTCTGCACTTTGGACTGAACCACCAGGAAGTGGATGTACATCTCAGTCAGGGTCTTGGGCAGGTCTCCTCCCTCACTGGTCTGTGGGTCAGTGAAGCCTCTCACCTCTGTTACCATGCCAACGCACTCAGGAGGGATCTGATTGGCCGCTGCGGGTCGTGTGGTTATCCAGAGGAGAGCAGAGGGAAGCAGGTTCCCCTTGATGAGGTTTGTCAGCAGAACGTCCACTGAGGTGGACTCTGTAACATCAGTCAGGATCTTGTTGTTGTTGAAGTCCAGAGGAAGTCGACACTCATCCAGACCGTCAAAGATCAACACAACCTGGAACTGCTCAAACCTGCTGATTCCTGCTTCTTTGGTCTGAGTGAAGAAGTGATGAACAAGTTCCACCAAGCTCAACTTTTTCCCTCTCAGCAGATTCAGCTCTCTGAAAGTGAATGGAAATGTGAAGTGGACATGCTGGTTGGCTTTGTGTTCAGCCCAGTCCAGAGTGAACTTCTGTGTTAAGACTGTTTTCCCAATGCCAGCCACTCCCTTTGTCATCACTGCTCTGATTGGTCCATCTCTTCCAGGTAAAGGTTTAAAGATGTCCTCACATGTGATTGGTGTTTCTGGTGTGTCTGGTTTCCTGGCTGCTGTTTCAATCCATCTGACCTCATGTTCCTCATTGAGCTCTCCACTCCCTCCCTCTGTGATGTACAGCTCTGTGTAGATCTGATTCAGAGGTGTTGGGTTTCCTGCTTTAGCAATCCCCTCAAACACACACTCACACTTCTTCTTCAGGTTAGATCTGAGTTCACGTTGGCACGCTGCAGCCGCAGTTTCTGAATAAACTAATAAACAAAAACATCAACAAAACGATGTTGTATTACATATGAGAAATGTGAATATTTCCTGGTAAATGGACCTATTGGTCCTGTTCGACTGTCAGAACGTAGCGAGGTGTGCCGAGACCTGAAGGCTATTTTACGAGTTCTGCAATTGTTTCTATGGCAACAACACGGTTCCAGGTTAAAGTTCCCAGAAGCCGATTTGGGCCGTGCTCCAGGAACTTTTAGGAGGAGCTAAAACAGCTGTCCGTCCTGATTGGTCAAGGCGTTGCCATGTCAACACCTCTGTAAACATGAGCTATCAGAGGACAACAACACAAAGCAGCCGCCGCCAAACAACAGACTGCAGGAACAAACGAAGAGCTGCACGTCCCGATCAGGATTTGGGGAGAATAAAGTTCCCAGTTGAACAAACAACACAGCGCTGCCTCAGCCGGAGCGCCGCCGCTGTCCCGGGGAAGCCGGCGGGACGAGACGGGAAAACAGGAAGCTGCATTTCACCGGCAGGCAGGAGGAGGACGAGCCGCCCCCTGCTGGCCGGGAGGAAAACTCAGAGGCTGAAATAATCTGTCATCAAGCAACAGCCTGACGCATCACAGCAGCTTTGATCTGATTGGCTGTTTCACTCGGCTGATAATTGACATTTTTTTCATTCATTGTTATTTATTCCGTTCATGAAAATGCACAGTAATGAAATTAGTACAAAAAAATTCACATCACATATTTCAGATTGATGCTTTTCATGATTAGAAAGGAGCAGTGAGAAGAATATAATTCTTATTTTTTGTCTGCCCCTTCCTTGAACACAAGAAATCCTAGATGGGCCGTCGTCTCCAGTTACCTACCCTTTGCTCATCATTGACTACACCCTTGATTACAACAACTTAAAGCAAAATAACCCATTAAGTAAAAATGTACAATCTCAAAACAAATAAAGATGGACATCCAATTAAATTTCAGAAGCATATTTCCTAATTTGTCTGTCTTTATAAATTTTTTTAAACTGCACAATATCTGTACAACCCTTTAAGTCATTCTGTTGAGAGTTCCAAAGTTTTACACCGGCAACAGAAATACACATTTGTTTTAAAGTGGTCCGAGTAGCTTGATGCTTGAAATCAAATCTCCTTCTGTGATTTTCATCTTCAGAGGTAAACACAAAAATATTTTGCATGTTCTCTGGCAGTACTCTATTTTTGGCTTTAAACATAACTAATAATGTCTGCAGTTCTATTATCTCGTTAAGTTTCAATAACCCTGACTTTGCAAATAATCTATTGGTATGTTCTCTAAATTCAGCTTTGTGAATTGTTCTAACATCTCTTTTCTGTACTAAAAATAATGGCATTATATTACTTGTATACGTGTTTCCCCATACTTCTACACAGCAACTAAAATAAGGCAGTATAAGTGAACAATACAGTATTCTCATTGTGTTACAATCCAAAACATACTTAGCTTTGTTCAAAATAAAAATACTCCCACTCGGTAACGAGTGGGAGTTTGTGAGAAATGAGGAAGAGAATTTAAAAATTTCTCAGAGTTTCGGAGAACTGGACGTTGAGTGCACAGCCAAAGAAGAAAAATCATGAAGCAAAAAGAATAAAACTAAGATTTTTTTATTTAAATTTAATTTTTTTTCCCTTACTGCTCCACAGACGCTCAGCCAGCTGCTCCTGCTTCATCCTCCTCAGGAAGTGCAGTGTGATCTGCAGAAAAAACTCCCTGCTCCTCCTCTGCTCTTCCTCCTCATCCTCCCTCTGCCTCTCTAAGCATTCTGGGTAATCTGGCCTCAGAGACCTCTGCAGGTTTTTCAGCTCGTTCTTCACAAAGGTGACTATGTTCTCCTCCAGCAGCTGCAACACAAAAATAAAAGAATTAAACTTCCATATTAAATTTTGGATACAAAACACAAAATCAAATGCAGGTCAAAGAGCCTGAGGCTGGGCTGCACCAACGAGGATTCATTTTTAAACCCAGTTACATCACGGTTTGCACCGACCTTTAACTATGATCTGGATTTAATTTTAATTTACACTTGAGGGGCTTTAACTTTGAAAAAGTCTGCATTTTGGAGCAAAATGATGGAGTTGTTCAAAGACAGAGATAGACTGTCCTGTCAGTCAGAAAGTCTCTTTTTTCTAATGATTCTGTTTTCTTGTCTCTTGCAGGATTTGTCCGCCCTGCTGCATTTCTTCAGCCCAACCTGTTTCTCAGAAGAGGAGGAGAAGTTTGAACCTCTGTGGAGCCACGATGAGCAGCTCACTGCTTGTTAGCGAGCCACAGCAAACTGGTTCCCCTGTCAGAGGAAACAGACAAACTGCTTTCTCTCTTTCTGCTTCCTGGCTTCTGACAGCATGTGAGTCCGTCTGCTTTTAGTCCTCAACCTTCATGTGATCACTTGTTCCTCTGTTTTTCCTGTGAGCATCTTCACTGAACTGTCATCCGCTGAGGAAAGTTGAAATCTGTAAACTTGGACCAACTGAATCAGGATCAGTTTTGAATTGAGCAGCAGAGCTCTGCTTCCTTTGAAATCTGATCTGCTCTTTTTAAAGCGGGCTTTGCTAAACTCCCAGGGCTCAAAATGACGTTTTTCCCTCAGTGTCCGGAAACTGTCCCGAATTCTGCCTTCAGCTGTCCCAGACTGAACAACCACTGTCCAAAATTAAAGATCTTTTTTCATTGAACACAGTACATATGGTTTAACCCTTAGATGCATACGTGGGGTCAAAAATGACCCTGGAGGTGTTTTTTTTTTTTTTGCAATATCTTAGTCATTTTAAATTTTTATCATTTAATCTTCCATGTATTCCTCAAATAGGCTGTCTTTGACATGAGGCCGTTTGGATTTGTATCTAATAGTTATTTTTTTTTAAGTAATTACATTTTTTATATCAATATGAATGAAAGGTGATAAATCAGGGCTATTCAACTTCAGATGACTCAGGGGCCACTCAGCAAAATTCAGCTGTGTCCAAGGGCCGCAAGCTAAACATGTCTGTCCTATTTTGAATGTTTAAACAGTAATTTTGTCACAGGCTCCATGACTAGTCTAAAAATCAATGAAACATACAGAAAACAGCTCCATTTCCATCCAAGGCCAAACCTCACTGAATAAAAGATTGTCATGCAATGATTAATGATGAAATGATCAGGTTACAACAAAATGAGGCTTTATTCCCCAAAAAATTAGATGGAATCATAATATTTTTATTATATGATAGTGGTGGGCCGCATAAAAATGCCATACGGGCTGCATGTGGCCCCTGGGCCATGGGTTGAGTAGCCCTGCCATGAAATTATTCTTGTGTTGACCAAAATATAATATCATTATTTTAAAACCAAAATGAAGAAATATTGCAGTAAACACATTGTTTCTAATATGGATAATTTTTGTATGTTTACTTTTTTTGACCTATTAAAAATATGTTTTTTGATATAATGTTTATTAAAAGTGATAAATGGACATGTGAAACATGAAATAATTCTTTTGTTGAGTGAAATAGAATAAAAATCTAAATCTTTAACCAAAATGAAAGACATTTCTGAAGTTTACAGTGTAAAATCCATTCATTTCAAATGGGGTCATTTTTGACCCCACTCATGGAAGAGTGTAGGGTTTGGTAAGCCAGGCATCTAAGGGTTAATAACTTTATTTCAGTAAGTCATCACTTCACTGACTCACTCACTGACTCACTGATCACTGCACTGATATCTGAATAAAAACATGAAATCACCCGAGGTGTTTGGCCACAGTCACTTTTCAATATTCTGTTGCTGACTGGCTGAGTGACTGTTTTCTCTGTATTTCTGACTGCTGGATCAGTAAATGCATCACAAACTGCAGTGCAAATGCAAACCTGTCTCTGATTGGTGGACGCCGATGGAAATGTACACACACACTGTCTTTCAGCATCAGTCCTCTTCTTGTGCTGCTGCTTTGCCACTTTTTCCTGCCTTCTCTGCATCACAGAGTCGAACCTCTGGGCCGTGGACGGAGGTGCACAGCTGCCCGTGTGAAGCGGCTGATTTCTACAAACAGCCCGTGTTGGAGATCTAACATGGAAGCATTTTGCATTCAGCCTTGTGAGCGTATTCTTGTCTAAAGCAGCGAGTTCTGCAGGCAGCTCAGCTCACATCAGATATTTTACAAAGCCAAGTGGCAGCGAGCCGATGGAAGAAAAGCTGAGCGCTGTAGAAGCAGTGAGAGACACCAGCTTTTAATCCCTGTGGACAGAGTGACTGACACAAACCATGTGGACACAGCCTCCCAGTGACGCTCTACCTTCATCACCAGTAGGCACACTGACACATTTCACTTCTTTTACAATCATTTCAATTGTGACGGTGAGTTTCTCTCCTGTCCCAGACACTGTAGATTTGTGTCCCCGCTGCTGTTTTTATCGTCCCCAGGACAACGGGACATCCTTCATTTCCAACGCTGACTCTGACTGGACCTAATCTCAGATTAAATGAATCCTTGTTGCTGTAATCCAGCCTGAAAGATGTGAAGAGAGCAGCACGGAGACGATTCAGAGCAGAATGGCTGTTTTTCAGTCGCTATGTTGTTGGACATTTCCACACCTTAAATATGGAGGCCAGGTCGGTTTGATGCTGCTGGGCAGACTGAGCACTGGGAACCTCTGAGCTCTGCTGCTGGACTCTGTGGAGGACACACACACACACACACACACACGGTTATTGGATGTGATGTTTTGAAAGAGGAAACTCAGTCAACAGAGTCTGAAGGATCAAACCAATTCTGGATCTCATGAATCTGATGACAGAAAAACATCTGATTTATCAATCAATTTTATCAATTTGAAATAATTACCCATCATCCTCAGAGAGGCGGCTGTCTCTGAACTTAATAGGCCGTCCCATAGAGTGGTCACTCTTGGACACACAGCTGGGCTCAGGTCCAGGTCCAGGGGAGTCTGGTCTCTCCTGCTGGATCCTGATAGAAACATCATGAACACACTGAAGGGATCTGCTTTACTTTCTTAGTAACACACTAAGAAAATAATAACTTCATATTAAAACATAGAAATAAAATATGATGTAAGCACACACAGAGCTTCTCCTGTGAATAATGCTGCTGTGCTGATTTGCCTGCTGAGCTCTGAGATGGAGAACAGTCATGGACAGTCAGAGATCCTCATCTCACCTCTTAGCTTTGGTCTGGCTGTCATGTTCCCCAGACAGAGAGCTTTCAGAGGCAGGGAGCCCCTTCATTCTTCTCCCAAATGGCTCCATAGCCGAGCCGACACCTTGACACAAACACAGCGGCTCATTCAGGACAACAAGCTTTCCATGAGTCAGATGGAAGTCAGCAGATATGAAACTATGGATTTGGAAAATGTCTGGGGAAGATCCGTTGATACAATAATAAAATAGTGTTAGATTTTTATTTTTATAATAATCTCCCCTGTTCTTCTTCTTCTCATTATAATCATCATCATTATTTTACCTTTAAACTGCTGATTTTGAAGGGAGAGGAGCGGCAGGAAAGACAAATGGCGTGCGGCCCCTGTTTGCTGCGCGCCGCCGTCACTTCCTCATTTAGTGCCAAAGTAAGGAAGTAACATTGATGTTGACATTATAACACAATGGCTAAAATGTTTTGGCACTACAGATATCCTGATGCCTGTGGATGGTGGTGTGTGTCTGTGTGTGAGTCAAGTCTTCCATGTAATGTGTGTGTGAGCCTCCTTTCCATTCCTGTGGTGGGCAAACAGGTGAGCAGTGTGAGTGTGAAAGGTGTGTGAGCCTGGTTTCATACTGAACACAGGGGGAACAGGATGTGACAGTCATACTCCAAGCTGTCAGGATGCACTGTCCCCGCTGGAATGGAGGAGGATTTAACACAAAGACAAACCTCAACATTTGAGAGGATTTTGCTCTTTGAGCCTTTCTCAGCAAATTCTGCTGCAAGTTGTTGGGAATAAGACAAAAAACCATATGACAGATATAGTTTACTGTAAACAGTTGAACTAAAGTGGACAACAGACTCTCTTGTGGCAAAACCACACGACTGCTTTTCTAAAAGAAACTAGTTACTGAGTTTAAGGAGGAAAAGAGAAATGCACGGGGGGTTACCTGACGGGGATTTGATCCTAAAATCCAGAAATAAACACGCGCCCTGTTTGGGAATCAGTTGACCGCTTCCAAGTGTGAACGGGGTCACACACACACACACACACACACACACACACACACACACACAGAGGTGTGAACGGAGTCGAGACTTTAAACAGTTCAAAGAGTCAGAGAGCAGCTTTTAGGCGGAACTATTCAATAAACGGCCCAAATCAAGTCACACACACACACACACACACACACACACACACACACACACACACACACACACACACACACACTTAGACTTTACACAGCGACACAGCCACACCCTGCCTGGAGGTGGTAACTTTAGCAACCCCAGATAGCAAAATACAGTGATTCAACATTGAATTTTGGTCAAATTGGTTATTTTTGGTTGAGGTTGATAAATCTATGTTGATTCAATGGATTTTTGCTTTCTGGGACACCTCACCTTAAAACACAGACACACACACACACACACACACACACACACACACACACACACACACACAGACTCACAGCTGCTTTCTCAGGCTGCAGTCTGATAGTTTCCAGCTAAATGGAGAATCTGCAGTCTTACCGGAGCCGCTGATGGCGGAGTCACAGGACAAATGTTTGCTTTCACTTTCAGCTCCTCAGCGGGAGGAGCAACAACAGGAAGTCAAAAATATGTGTGTTGTCAGTGTTCTCTGTGTGTTGGGGAAACCAGCAGGGAGAGAAAAATCTGCATGAGAAGACATAAAAGTGCAATGAACAACTAGAGGATAGAAAGTTTCTGAAGAAACTTTGATGTGCTTGCCTTGCGCATGTTGGGTTACACGCGAAATCGCCAGTCCAATGCTGTTTGTGGGTTGTGAAAAGTCATGGCTCATGCCCAGCCCGGGATTTGAACCGCCGCTCTCCTGCATCAGAGGCAGCCTCACCTACCGCTAGACTACGGAGGCTGCCGTGGGCGGAGCCCGAAATTAGGCTCTATGAAGGACACAGCAGCACTGACACTGGAGCTGGGTAGAAGATCGTCTAAAACTACGGGTCAAACAACCGCTTTTATCTCCGCGATAGTAAGTCCAAAATGAAAATCAATTGAACCACGAGAAAGGTAAGGCTTTTGGCTTTCAAACTATGTCAAATTATTTTCCGACTCCCAAAAATGCCCGAGATACGGCGAGTTGAAAAAGTGTGTGTTTCTGCTTTTCTCCCGCGACTTTGCATTGCAGATATAATGGGAGTGAATGGGGGAGAGAGCTGGGACTCCCGCCTCGTTAAGAGTCACAATTAAAAAATTGGAAGCTACTTTGCTTTTATATTTACATTCTTCAAAGCACAACTATTTTTCCTACAATTTGATCTCAAATTTATGCATGTGGAGTGAAAATTGTGGCCAGGAGAGCAAGTCAAAGAAAAACTTTGTAGGCGAATTTTCAGGGCTGCCTCGCTCTAGGTGCTCAGGAATGCCAGGAGTGCCACTCTAGCTCAACTCCATTAGTGTGTATTGCGTCTGGAATTCCGACTTCAAACTGGAATTGCGGACGAACGGAATGTCGGATCGGTGTGAAAAGCGAAACCCTGCTTCTTCTCAATAAGACGCACGTTTTTCGTATTTGGTGCGTGGACGCAGGTCCAAAGCTCTGGGCTCTGCACTTCCACCTGATATCAGAGCAACCTGTGGCCTTCCTGTCTGCCCTCATTCTTCCTCTCTCTGACTCTCTTCTTTCTCTCCATCCTCACTCCTGAATCACATCAACTTTGTGTTAAGGAGATTTCAAACATACAGCAGTCAAACCACATATAAAAACATGACATTTGAATTTTAAATGATATCCTTATTGGATATCAGTTAGTGATTGGACACTGCATCAGATACATCACAGCAGCACTGTAGTGTTCGATCCCAGTGAAGACATTTAAACTCAGCTGTATCAAGTCCTATCATTTGTTTTAGGATTCACCATCTAGTTCAAAAAATGAAAACTGTCTGAACAACAGAATCAGCACAAACCAGTTCCTTTATTTTTCTTGTCATGATCTGTTATATTGTCAATACTGATCAGTACACAGCTGCAAGACAACAGTAACCTGTGGTTTTACTAGTAGTAGCTTTAGCTAACCTGAATATTTACAAGCCTGATCAGTGACGTGCCGCTGTTATTGATCATATCATTTGCACATGCACAAACAGCTGGTAAACACAGAAAATGCCGTCTCGAAATAATTTTCCCTCCATCGCTTTAGCGCCCCCTCTAGCGCAGCGCCCCCATGCGTCACAGAGTGCATACCCACTTTTTGTGCCACTGTGTGTGTGTGTGTGTGTGTGTGTGTGTGTGTGTGCGTGCGTGCGTGCGTTCGTGCGTGCGTGCGTGCGTGCGTGCGTGCGTGCGTCTGACCACAGCAGGCTCGACTGGTCAGGAGGAACTGGGCTGGGAAAATATTTCAGAGGGGAACATTATTGGAAAAAGCTGCAGAGCCACTGGTCTGGGGCATTTAAGTGATCATTGTTTCACTGATGAGTGACTCACTGTCACTTACAGATGATCTCTGATTCCGTTCGCCCCTTTTCCTCAGTCGAGCCGTTGTTTTTACTCAATTTGTCCACAAGAGGGCGGCAGGTACAACTTTATACATAATGCACATACTTTTTTAATTTGTAAGGCACATTATTTCATAATGGTAGTAATATTAGTAGCATTAGTAGAAGCAGTAGCAGTAGTAGAAGAAGTAGTGGCAGTAGTAGTAGTTGTAGTAGTAGTAGAAGTAGTATTGGTAGTAGTAGTAGTAGTAGGAGTAGTAGTACCAGTAGTAGCAGCAGTAGCAGTAGCAGCAGTACTACTACTACTAGTAGTAGTAGCAGTAATAGTGGTAGTAGTAGCAGTAATAGTGGTAGTAGTAGCAGTAATAGTAGTAGTAGTACCAGTAGTAGTAGCAGTACCAGTAGTAGTAGTATTGGTACTAGGGTTCTTCCCGTTAAAGTGAAGTTTTACTTGCCACTGTCGCCCAGAGTTCAGGAGGGGATTTGTTGGGTTTCTCTTCTCTAATTTGTAGATCAGGGCCACTCAGTCTGTCTGTCCTGTTTTGGACGTGTAACCAATAATTTGTCGCAGGCTACATAACTAGTCTAAAAATGACTGAAACATACAGAAAACAGCTGCTGTCCTGCAGTGATCAATGATGAAATGATCAAGTTACAACAAAATGAGGCTTCAATCCCAAAATGTGGACAGAACGGGCAGCTTGCTCAGAGGTTAAAGGGTTTTCACACAGCGAGCGATGTGGGCCGCGCTCTGCGCTGGGCACGGCGCACACGGGCGCAGAGCAGCGCACACTTCCAAATACACACACAGCTCATGTCCGTGTACTAAATCATTTGCTTCAGTTTACAATAGTATTGGTCTTTGATTGCAGAAAAAATGAGATAACTTCTGTTGTGATTTGACTCTATATAAATAAAGATTGATTGATAGCAGCAGTAGTAGTAGTAGTAGTAGTCGTAGTAGTAGTTGTAGTAGTAGTAGTAGTGGTAATAGTTGTAGTAGTAGAAGTAGAAGTAGTAGTAGTAGCAGGGTGGGAATTATACCACGGCCACGACGTCCATGGCCGTCGTTGCCCCTCGCTCTGGCCGTAGTGCCCTGACAATAATTGCACCCCTCAAGGCCAGTTTGGCCGCTGAGCCCTAAGCAGTTAATCTCTCAGGTTATTATGGACGCAAGAAAATCCCGAGGGGAAAAAATGAATTGAATTTCTGCTCATGTTGGTGGCTTTGAAGCAAAGCAATGTTTTGCATTCGCGCGCACAACCATTGTCAATCAATCAATCAAATTTTATTTATATAGCACCTTTCAAACAAATGCATGATATTCAAGGTGCTTTACATCTTGATTGACAAATAAGCATAAAATAAGAAGGGAGAGGACAAGGTGACCGATGCACGCTCATAAAATATGGTTAACAAAAAAAATAAATAAATAAAAAAATAGCATAAAAATGAATGAAAAAAGATACTGAATAAAATATAAAAAACAATATGAAAAGATTTAAAACAAGGGGAGAGGACAAGGAGACCGATGCACGCTCATAAAATATAAATATATATATAAATATAAAAAACTAAAAAAAAAAACATATTAACTCAAGAATAAGATACTGAATAAAACATAAAAAACAAGATGAAAAACAATAAAATAGAATGTAGAATATAATATATAGAAACTGTCAATAAATAACAATAAAACAAATACAGTTAAAATAATTAATAGTAAATAAGAAGTAGAGTAGGCTACCTATAAAACTATAAAATTATAATATTATAAGACACTACATGAAGGCCAGACCAAAGAGATGGGTTTTTAGTCTACGTTTAAAAGTTTCAATGTTTCCGGCTCCTCTCAGATCCTCCGGCAGGCTGTTCCAGAGTTTTGGTGCATAGTGGCTGAAAGCAGCATCACCAAATGTTTTGGTTCTACTCTGTGGAACAGCCAAGAGAGAAGAGCTGGAGGATCGGAGGAGCCTTTCTGGTTCATGTACTAAAAGCATCTCTGACATATAGTCCGGTGCAAGTCCATGCAGCGCCATATAAACTAATAAAAGAACTTTAAAATCAATGTGAGAGCTAACAGGCAGCCAGTGTAAGGATTATACAACACGTAGCTCCGACCGAGCAATCTGATTGGTCAATCAGAATGTTTAGAACGTGCTCAAATGAGCATGACAGCACGGCTCGCTGTGCTCAAATGAAAAATACCTCATCACTGAAAATATTACTCCGTCTATATCTTATTGCCCAAATCTGTGTGGTTTCCATGGCAACCCGAAACGTTTCACTGAAACCCGCATCAAAAGCCGCTGTCAGCCTTGTTCGCCTGCATAATGGACCGTTTTGTTGTCAATTTTGATTTCTTTGGCGACCTAAGTTTGGATAAACGGCTGAACGAGGAAGACAAGACAGAAGAGAAAAGGGAGAGATACGCGAGAGTGACGAGCGAAGAGCTGGATCAGCTGGAGAGGTCAGGAAATGAAGCCGGTACGGCCCGGTCAACGTCTTGGGCCGTCAGGTTCAGCACCACGGACAGTACCTGCCTCAGCAGATTCAGCACCATGGACAGTACCTGCTGAGGCAGATTCGGCACCATGGACAGTACCTGCTGAGGCAGATTCAGTACCACGGACAGTACCTGCTGAGGCAGATTCAGCACCATGGACAGTACCTGTAAGATTTTCCACGGAGATGTGCGGCTGTAACTTTGTTCTTGTTATTAATGTGTTAATGTTATCAGTTATTAATTAGCCTATTAGTCATTATTAATTTGTTTAGTCTTTATGAGTTTCCTAGGCCTTTGATTTAATTAATTGGTCAATTTGTTTGCATCTGTTTCCATTTAATAAATAAACACATCTGTGAAAGCTGTGGTCTTCATTTCACAGGTAAATTGATAAGAGCCTGAAAAGGTGATTCTATAACTCTGTTCAGCCTTAATGTGACTGCTTACTGTCCTTACTTTTGCTGCTTAGCCACATTAATCGGAGCTGACGTTAAATTGGAGTGACACACCCCCAGCTGAAATAAAACATCTGCTGGTGACTTTATGAGTTGTTTTTTTTTTCTCTTCCCATTGTGTGTATGTGTTTTTGTTTTAGGTTGTGTTTGTATTGTGTTACTGGTTGCTTGGTTCTTTTTAAGTTTATGTCATAATTTATTTAATGCTATGTTTGTCAAATTTTCTTGCGTATGATGTCCTTTTCTTTGTGCTGTGTTTAGGACCCCTTCAAAAACGAGATGGTTCATCTCAAGGGGTTATCCTAATAAAAGAACTTAAAAGACAGATGTTTGTTGTGCCACTCACACTGGAAAGCAGTAGCCTGTATTTAAATATAACTGTTAATATAAGTTGGTTGTAGATAAAGATTAAACCTGCATCTAATACTACTAAGTGGTAGTAGTATTAGTAGTAGCAGCAGTAGTAGTAGCAGTTGACGTAGCAGTAGTAGCAGTAGGAGTATTAGTAGTAGTTAGTATAAGTAGTGGTAGTAGTATTAGTAGTAGCAGTAGCAGTAGTAGTAATAGCAATTGACTTAGTAGTAGCAGTAGTAGTATTAGTAGTAGCAGTAGTAGTATTAGTAATATTAGTAGTAGAAGTAGCAGTAGTAGTAGTAGTAGTACCAGTGGTAGTTTTAGTAGTATAAGTAGTAATATCAGTAGTAGTATCAGTAGTAGTAGTAGCAGTAGTAGAAGTGCTAGTAGCAGCAGTAGTAGTAGTAGTAGTAGTAGTAGCAGTAGTAGTAGTAGCAGTAGCAGTAGTAGTAGTAGTACTAGTAGCAGCAGTAGTAGTAGTAGCAGTAGTAGTAGTACTGCAGCCACATTATAAACACATGAACCAGGTCTGCTCGCTGTCAGCTGATGATGCGTCACCTGGGTTTGTCCAGGTGTTTCCATAGCAACCTGCTCTCCTGTTTGCATGTGCAGCCACTTAACCTGCAGCTGAAATTAATCACTTTTAAGAATAATAATGATAAGAATAAGATAAGATATTCCTTTATTAGTCCCACAGTGGGGAAATTTCCAGCATTACAGCAGCAAAGTGGAGAGCAAAATATGAAGCATAATTTACAGTAAAAACAGACAATAAATAGCAACAAGCAATATAAACAATATAAACAAGCAATATAAAAAAAAAAACAGAAATATGAACAATCTAAACAATGAGAAGAAGAAGAATCCTTTATTGTCACCAACGTTACTGTGAAAACTGGTTTAGCAGCTATACAGGCAGCCAAAGCAGACATTATATAAATTAAAACAGTGTAATATCAATATATATACAGTAATGAAGAGACAAATATGTACCGTGTACAAAAAATAGATATAATAAATACTAGTTAATACTTTGGAATATGTTTAAATTTAATGCATTTTACATATTTCTGCTCTTTTAACACAAAGTTTTGTTTTGTTTACTGTGACCTCATGTAACCTCACACAGCAGCAGCAATAATAATGATAATAATAATGATAAAAATGATAAGAAAGAAAGAAAAAAGAGCTCTGATATCTGTTGATACCCAAAGCCCAGGAGTCTTTTTTCAGCCAAAATTAAACTTGTAATGCCAAATGATCATTGCTGTTAAAATCATGAATCATCTCACAATCATAATATCTCAGATATTATGATTGTGAGATGATTGTGAGATGATGAACAGGCCGCACGCTAACTCCGTTTCCAGCTGAAGGTCTTTTGCTGTGATTAGTCCCGCTCCTCACCAGCAGGGGGCGCCTTACGACCACAGAGGCAGCTGAGCCTCTAGAAGCTCGCTCACCTTGAACCTGGTGATGAAAAATAAAAACCAGATGGACACAGAACAGGGAGCTGGAGGAAAATAAAATGTAGAAGCCATCATACACACTGTCACACACACACACACACACACACACACACACACACACACTGTCACATACACACACACACTGTCACACACACACACACACACACTGTCACACACACACACACACACACACAAACACACACACTGTCACATACACACACATACACTGTCACACACACACACACACACTGTCACACACACACACACACACACACTGTATCACACACAGACACACACACACAGTGTCACACACACACACACACACACACACACACACAAACACACACACACACAAACACACACACACACACACAGTGTCTCTCTCTCTCACACACACACACACACACACACACACACACACACACACATTGTGTTGTTGGACACCGGCGAGGAAAATTTAGAAACAAGTTGAGGAATTTCAGGTTTGAGTTGTTGGGAGTCAAAAGGGGCGTGGTTACTTTGGCGTTCTCCTTATATGGGCGGGGGATGGCGTATTTCCTCTTTTCCGTAGATCCCAGTGGAGAACGTGTGCTGTGATTGGTTTCCTTCTTTGACACACACAGCTCGTGTCCAATAGGATTTTAGAAAAAAAAAAAAAAAAAACACAGCCGACCTTAAAGTAACGAGTACTTTTCAGCCTTCCTAGAAATTGACTCGAGTAAGAGTAAAAATATTTGTCTTGGAAATGTATTGGAGTAAGAGCAAGAAGTATCAAAGAAATCTAATACTAAAGTAAAGTACAAATCCTCAGAGTGTGTACTGAAGTGCAGTACTCAAGTAGATTTACTGCGTTCCTGTCCACCTGTGGGTGGGACCTCCCAGCTCCCTGTCAGCTGACGCTCTCCTCTCATTGGTCCAGGCAACATGGACAAGGTGGACCTGAGCAGTGGTGTAGTCTAGTTTATTCTGGTGGGTATACTCTGATGTTTCCCCTCCCAGCCTCGTACACATCTGTCCGGCAGCAGCTGCTCCAAAACGGCCCCACGCAACAACCACCATGCTCAGTACTGCAGAAAGTATGCATCCACAGAACTGGGCTCATGGAAGACTGCTTATGTATTATCTAAGTGTAAATATATGTAAGCAGCACAAGATGTATAACAGTCATTAACAGCTGGACTTTAATTAACCATTGAACAGCCAGTGACAAGACAAATAAGTTCAAATAAAGAAAAATGAATCAATAAGTAATATACAGCGGTGGAAACAAGTTTTTGGACACCCTTAAAATTTGACACAATCTCAAATATTATCATGAAATATTTGTGAAAAAATCTTTCTTGTGTTTCAAAAGGTGTGGCTGCATTAGACAGATACAAACAAATACAAATGATATTTTTTTTTTGTTGATTGTTTCCAAGAAAAACTAGTCAAACTAAATAGTTGACAGTGTAATCTTTATCTTCAGGCGTGTTTCCTGCGTTAGGTTCCTTGTTTTAGCCATTTTTGTGTCTGAAGAACTTTCAGATGTGCTGCTTTATATAGACACCAAGCTTGGCAACAAAAATTGGCTCTTTTAAGAAAAAGAACCACCTTCATCACTGCCACCAAAATGAGCCAATACTCCAAATTTCTTGTGTATTTTTATGGAAGCAATCAATTTGAAGTTTTGAATGTCTTTTTTAGGATTTGTTTAGTATTTTGGCTGTGACTGGACTAAAAGAAATTGCACTTGAAGACCTAAGAGTGATTTGTTAATGCAATATTTCACAAATGCATGGGGGGTCCTAAAACTTTTTCCACCACTGTACTTATACATATAAAGTTTCAGCAATCAAGTGCCAAAAACGGTGCAAACACACAAATAAAATTCTCTGAACTTCAGAGAATTTTGACCACAGGGGCTTCCGTCAGGCGTGATGTGAACCGTTCACGTGATGTGAACCGTTCACGTCACGCCTGACGGAAGCCCCTGTGGTCACAAAGAGCCGGCTTCGTAACACAGAGAGCGGCGGCGTGGCGCTCGCCGTCTCAACTTGAGCGTAGCCGCATTCCCGCCACCGGTGCAGAGAAGCCGTTGTGACTGCGCCTCGTCCTCTGAGCACCACAGCGCCACCGCCTGGCAGCCCACAGGACAGCCGCTCGCACGCTTTGTTTTTTTTCCCCTTTCGCTTCCTGTCCGATCCGCCTTCCCATCATGCCCCGGGACTCAGAAACCACAAAACCACGCAGTGAAGGAATCCTCGCTCTACCATCTCTCTCTCTCTCTCTCTCTCTCTCTCTCTCTCTCTCTCTCTCCAAACAACATGCGGTGCCGTGTTGTTTGGAGCTCCCCCTGCAGGGCCTCACACATCATGACATGTACTGATTTTTTTTTTTTTTTTTTTTTTCATGTTTTGGTCCTGTCTCTTGAAGCTGCTGCTTGTCACAGGTGTTTGTTTGTTTGTTTGTTGTTGTTGTTGTTTTTCTCGCCGTCACACATTAACATTTTCTCCCAGGCTCGACCCGACACTATGCAACTTTGTACATTTTGCGTAGCGAGAATTTTATCTGATACACTGGTGCTAATAATTATTTCAAATGTTATATTTTTGTGTGAATGTTTTTTATTATGACATAGAGTGAGGAATTTGTTATTTGTGTAAATATATACGTAAATGATTCAGGACTGGCTGATTTCAAAAAAAAAAAAAAGAAAAAAAGAGAGAAATAAAATGAGATAAAGACCCGCCGCCGAGCAGCCACATAGCTTCTATCACGAAACAATCAACTGAAACCTCCAGGTAATATATATATAAATATCTATGATAACGTCTGTGGTATATTATTATAATATGCTTGCTTGTGTACATGGCTCAGTGTCGCCCCCTCGTGGCGGCGCACATGTTTTCATTTGTGTTGTGTTGATTCTCTGTGGGTGGTCACGACTTACTTTACTTTGTTTTTGTTTTTGTTTTTTGAGCTTTGACCCTTCCACCAATCAGGACCCGCCTCACCACCTTCATATCACTGAATTTATACGCTCGACTAGCGCTTGGTCACAAGTCGCTAGTTAACCGTTTTTGAATTAGTGTTTTGTGCCTTTAATTAATCTGCAGGTTGTAATCCCGTCACGGCGTCCCGGCCACGCCCCCCCGCACTCTTCTTCTTGTTTTTGTTTTTGTTTTTTTTGTTTTTCTCACGCTCGTGGTAACCCTCGAGGCTCCACGTCGGTCCCGGCAGACGCACAGCTGATCCCAGTACGGAAGCCCCACGGGACAAAAAGCAACAGGAAACAGTCAGGAGCCGTTTGTCCTCCACCTCCTCAGCCAATCAGGTTCTGTGTTTGCGTTTCTTCACACAGCGAATCAGGATGCAGAGGCTGAACAAACCTTCGCTGTGAGGAAGCTGATTGGCTACAGAGTTAATGGACGTGATGATGCAAAACATCAGAGAGCGTTTAGTTTACAACCAAAAATACAATCATGACATAATCCATCTGCAGAGGACACTAAACCAAACACACACACACACACACACACACACACACACACACACACACAGTGAACTGTTATTTATACACATTTATAATCATAAATTTATAGTTTACCACGTCTCTCCACAGGCTCTGGTTTTCTTCACTTTGGACAGATTTTCTGCTAATATCTGATTTTTTTTTATTTATTTATTTTTTTTAATTCATGTTCCAATAACTTTAAACAATTAATTTGATAATCAGTTTTTTCCTCAAGTATCTGAAAGAAATCCAGTGGATGAGCTCAGGGTTAAAGCGATTTCACAGGAAATTATCATTAAAAAACAAAACAAAAAAAAAAGATTTTCTGAGCGTCAGTAAGCGGTTTGGTTTTGTCCCGTCGGAGCAGCAGGTGATCAGCGCCGTGTTGCTCTGCCTCTCTGTGCCGGGCTGTGCAGCACACACACACACACACACACACTCACACACATTCACACACACGTGTCATGTATAAAACAGTATTTGTAAGTTATGATGTCCCAGCGGTCGGTCGGACTGTGTGCTGCTCAGCCTCCCTGTGAGGACCTGAAAGAGACCCGCTTGTCCCCATGTGCCTGTAAATCCAATCGTAACATTTGAATAATAAAAACAAAAATATTACAGGAACACGTCGGCAGTGTGTGTGTGTATTTTCTGACTTGGGTCTTTATTTGTTCTGAAGCTGAAGCTCTGGGCCGTCCTGCTGGGAGACCTGGAAACCAGTTTGACCTTCCTGCCTCATCAGACTGGATCCTCAGGAGCCGATTGGTGTGTCTCAAATCGCGCACTTCTGCACTTACACTTAGTATTTAGAGTGCACTGTGAACTGTGCAGGGAACAAGTGAACAACGGTTGCTCACTTCGCCAATGGATATTACCCATCAGTCATTGTGCGCCAGCGAGTCGAACCAACGGTTAACTCATTCAGTGCCAAACACCACAACAACACATGGCAACAACAACCGGGTGCTCGAGACGCGGCGGTTATTTCTCACCACCGTCATTATTAAGGATTTTAAAATAATCTGTCAGTGATCAACATATAATTTGACACACAATTTGTAAATGATGTGATACGAATCTCTTCAGGAATGACACCGTACATCTTGCAATGAAATCACATTTATTTATAAGTGTTTGCTTGTTGAGCTAAGTTGATTACGCTGACAACAATGGGGTGCACGAGATGTGACGGTTATTTAGGAATGACAACCGTACATCTTGCAAATGACAGCGGTAATGTGAATGAATGAAATAACATTTCACAAGACATTTCACCGGGGTGTGTTTTGGAAACTCGGCCGGAAACAGGGTGTTCCGATTGGAGTAAATTCGTGCAGTGAAGTTCCCTTCGCCGACGTTCCCTGTGCAGGGAGTAGGGAGCTCTGTCGCAGTACACTGTGGATCGGAACTAGCTACCAGAGATGGTGACTTGAGTCATTGCGACTTGGACTCGAGTCGACTCAAGTCGCTGTTTTAATGACTTGTGACTTGACTTGACAAAATATAAAAAACTTGAGACTTGACTTGGAGGAAGACTCGGGACTTGACTTGAGACACGATGACTTGAATGACTTGATTGTTCATTTCATGTTTTCGGTTTGAATATAAAATATAAAATAAATATCTCCAGCCTGTAATTTTACCCGGTATACGAGCACACGCTGGGAATGGTGTTGTAATGACTGGATAACGACCCTGTCAGTCAGTCATGGCCTCTCTACTACCTACCTTATGTTTTGGAGAAACACGCCCCTCATGTCAGACGGTCATCATCATGTCAGCGGTCTGTCATGTGAAGAGCCATTCTGCTGAGTAAGTGCTTGTAAATGAGCTAATAGCCTGTTACCCTGTTAGTCGATAGTTAGCTTAGCTAACGTTAGCTCGATACAAGCATGGGTACGAGATGGTTTGCGTGTGATTTATAGTCTCTTACTGACTTTTGGCGAGTTAGTGCATGACATGTAGGGCCTGACTGACGCTAGGAAAGCAGATCAATAAAACAGAGCAATAAAGCAAAAAGTCATATTTTTTAAACAGGTTAACTAAATTGGTCAATAATATTATTTGATAGTTACTAATATCTTATATTTTCTCTTTATTAAGACCAGATTCTGCATGTAAGATTGTGACAGTGTGACTTGACTTGGACTTGACTTGACATAACCTGTGAATTGACTTGACTTGACTTGCCCAAGAAAAAAATACTTGCGACTTGCTTGAGACTTGAAGGTTAAGACTTGAGACTTACTTGAGACTTGCACATGGGTCACTTGATCCCATCTCTGCTAGCTACTAACAAAATGAAGTGCACTACAAATTCCCCAGATGTACACACAAAACGGTCAAAAGGTTGACTGTGGAGCGACTGTTTATATGTCACTTTATTTCAGGGCCGGAGTGGGACTCATTTTCAGTCCTGGAGTTTTATGCCTCAGACCGGCCCACTTTAGATCATGATCTATTATTATTAAAATCAAAAAATATAACGGGTCACTACTTTCGTTTGAGTATAGAAAGTGGTTATATTGGAATTAATGCTTGCTTGTTCACACACTCAAGTTCATCTGTTCCTTCCATATTGACAGGAGCAATCCCCTCATCACTACTGGCTTCTGGCTCTGCTTCTGACACCCAATCACATTTTTAAAATTGTCATAATTCTCAGCACAAATCTCCCCTTTTTACAAAGCCTTCTGATCAATTCAGGTCAGTTTCATTAATATAGTGAGGAATCATCTAGCATCTCAGGACACTTTTCATATAGAGCAGGTCTACACCATACTCTTCATTATATTAATGAAAAAAAATAAAAAAATAAAAAAAGACCGGCCCTCGCGGCCCAAACATCAGACCGGCCCACTGGGAATTGTCCCGGTCCTCCCGATTAGCCACTCCGGGCTTGCTTTATTTAGTTTTAATTTTTTTTCAGGCGAGAAAGTAACCACGTAGATTCCAAATATGTGATCAGTTTGTCCAAAGAGCGTCTGTTTTGAAAATTGCTTCAACGTTTTCGGATAACTCTCAAGCTAGCGATTGTGCAAAATACAGTCACTTCCGGTTGTTTACAAAAATAAAACTCTAATATCTTAGAAGCAGTGGTGATGCTTTTATTTTGAAGATAGGATGTGTACACGTCTACTTCTGGAGAACTTTACCACCGAAAACCAAAGCCGGCGGCGGCACTGGTTGGTATCAGGCGGGCCGGCCGCGGCACCAGCCGGTACTGCAACCCGGTCAGGTGTTCCGGATCTGACAGGTGAGCGGCCGGTGCCGCGACCGGCTCGCCTGATGCTGACTGTCGGTCGCAGCACCAGGGGGTAGAGGGTGCTGCGGCCGATGAAACATCCTTCAATAACAAATGATAAATTTCAGAATCAATCAAAATCAGTAATCAATAGAGCTATTTTCGCGGGCGATGGTCGGCGGTAAATCTCCGTTTGGAATTAGAGAGGAGGAGAAGAAGAAGAGGAAGCTGTGGCAGAGCCCGTCTACGACGAGCCTTGCCACTCCCATTGTATCAAACTTGGTTGCAGTTCCACTGTAATTCCACTGGGGGTGATCGCGGGCGAGTGCAGAATGAATGGGGCCCTATGGAGCTAAACGGCTAAATTTGTCTCTTACTCCTGTTTATGCTTGAAAAATCGCAAATACTGTTGTAGTTTCTGAAAGTTCAATATGGATTATAGGTTAAAAGTGAAATTAGCGAGAACTTATATCCTTTCAGTTTCCTACAGTTTGGGCTGTTGTTGGCCATAACACGCTAGCATTTGCTAATGAATGCTGATTGGTCAGTGACGGACTTGCGGCTGTTTACGACCAGGGATCCCACTTGATGGCACCCGAAGACCAAGAGAAACGGGAAACCCCACTCTTAAGGAGGACTTTTCCATCAAAGTTGATATTTGTGTATACAGAGAATGTCTAATATAGCACAGGCGGGCTCTCTGAGTGTCTCCGTCTGCTCTGTGGAGACGGGCTCTGGAAATCGCCATAAAGCAGCACCTCTCAATGTGTGACGTCATCACACTTTTTGAACGGCTTTTTAGAACAGCTAGGTGAACTTAAAAAATCCAATATTCAGCTGAGTGTATTTTTTTAGCCCCAACTTTTGAAAACAGTATTCAAATTACTTGACAAAAAATTATTTCCAGAGAAAAGTGGATTTTTAGGGGTGTAGCCCCATAGACTCCCATTCATTCTGCACTCGCCCGCGAGCGCCCCCACATGGACAGAGACGTGTTTCCGAGACCCGGAAGTTAGACGAGAGTGCCACTTCTCCCTGTATTAGAGATTCTCTGGCTGTGGCGATAAGTGCACAACGGGAAGTGCGCCAGAGACAGCCTTCACTGTCGAAATTTGCGCCCTGTGCCAGTCAGTGTACTGTCAGCTGAGTGTAGCTACACACCATCAGTCTTATTATGGTTACTGTGTGTTGGTCAGGTGGAGCTGCAGACACTGTGTGCACAGCAGCCGGCAGAGACACATCATTAAACCTCTGAACATGAAGAAGCTGCAGATCAAAATGTTTGATGAATGTGAGAATTTTATTGTAATAAAAAGAGAATTAAAAGACGGTGACAGACAGACAGAGACAGTTTGGTGGTCCAGCCTGTCCACAGGTTGGCTCATTATCAGTGTGAATGTGAAGCAGCTGTTCATGTTATTAATGCAGAGAATCAGTTTCTTTAACAAGGTCGGCCTCTCGTGTCCGTCAGAGCGTCCCTGTAACTTGTGGTTGCCCACCGTCCCACATGGGAATAAAGGCTCAAAATCAGTCAAAACGTCAACACACACACAGATCTCTGACAAACCCAGCAGGTGAGGCAGGAGCTGTGAGGTGTTTCCTCAGAGCTCCTGAGCGTCTCTCCGTCCGGCTGTCAGCTCAGAGTCACAGAAACTGCAGGTTTTTTCAGTCGCTTTACCTCCTCTGTCAGCTCAGACACCCTGATATCAAAACAGATAATACTTCGGCCTAATGAGAGGCTCTCTGCCCAAAATAACACATTTTGTTTGCAAAAGGCTCTTACCATGACAAAACATTTCAAACATGCAGCAAAAGCACATTTTGTCACCGGACAGTACAACTAATCCACTCACTCACTTCATACTCAACTCCATAATACAACACAGCCTTTTCAGTCTGAGCAGCTTCAGCCTTACTTTCTCCTGTGTGTATTGCAGTCATATTTTTTTTTTTGATATTTCCCATAGTTACATATTGTAAAGCAAGAAGCAAAAGCCAATATTTCCCTCAAACAACTCAACTTACAGTAAAGAATTACATCCAAACTCAGAAAGACTTTGAAGTGAAACTTTTACTGTATTGATGGAAAAACTGATATACTGTAATTCACATACAGTATTACACAGAAAAAATCAAGGGGGTGGAAAAAAATACAGAATATAATTTATAATTTGTATATTAAATTCAGGTCATTTTGCATCTGAAAACATTCTGTAAATATCCATAAATATACAATGAACAACAAATAAAATGCAGGAAAAAGAAAAAGACTTCAGGGAGTAAATGTGAAATATCAAAGTGATCTGATGATTTTTATTAATTTGTGATTTAAAAAATGATCTTTGAGGAAAGTGTTGAATAACTTTATTGACACTCCCATCGTGACAGAACGAGCAGCGTGTTATGAATCTCTCTGTGGCGGCAACTCGTCATGAACATCGACGCTGCTAAAGTTCTTAAAATGCAGTGAGCTGATTGGATGTTGCCGGGCAGGTCAACTGTGTGATGTCAGAAGAGTTTCTGCACACAGGAGGAGACTCTCACTCCATCTGACACACAGACACTGAGGAACCATGTGAACCTAACCCAACCCAAAAGCCCGGGTACAGAGGCTGAGTGAATGTGGAGGTGAAGGTGTGGAGGTGGATCAGTGTGTCAGAGGAGACGCTGTAGAAGGACAGAGAGCCAGCAGGCCAGTCCAGATACACTGCCACTCTGTGAGGGGAGGGGGGGGCAGGGATGGCTGTGCTGATGTCGTTGTGGCAGACAGAGAAACTTTGATCAGAGCAGATCAGACTCCAGGAGTTTTTGTTTCCTCCAAACCTGCTGTCACCACCAACTCCTCTCCTTCTGATTCCTCTGTAAGTCACTGAGATAGAAACCCGTCCTTCCCACTCGACCTCCCAGTAACAGCGACCAGTCAGACCATCTCTACACAGGATCTGTGGCCAGCAGTCAAACCTCTCTGGGTGATCAGGATATGGCTGCTTCTCTGTCACTGCTGTCACCTTCCTGTTGTCCTCAGACAGGACGAGCTCTCTGTTTGCTGTGTTTGTGTCCAGTTTGAGTTCACAGGAATCTGATGGAGAGAACAAGACACAAAACAGCAGCAGGTTGTTATCTAACACACCTGTTGTCTTTATTATCTGTTGCTTTATTAACTGGTTCAAGTCAGTCGATGAACACGTTCATGATGCCAGAGCTGTTTATATGGAAAGCAAAAGGTTTTTATGGGAAATCATTTTTTGTCTTTTTATCCCTGTTTTGTCATGAATTTAATTTCAGTTGTTTTAATTCTGCACTTTGTAGGTTATGTTTTATGTTTTGTCCTATTATATCTTGCTATATAAAGCACTTTGTAGCTTTGTTTGAAAAATTCAAAATAATTACAATAATAATTATAATAATGCTAATAATTGTTGTCATTACTGTTATTACTATTATTAGCATTAGCATTACTAGCATTGTTCTTATTGTTGTTTTGTTATTGTTATTATTATCATTATTATTACAGTTTAGTAGCAGACACATAATAGAACTGTGGTCATAATTCATGATAATTTTCCTGTCATTGGTTGTGATGTTCAACATGTTCAGTTCTGTTTTGGGCCTTTCTGTGTTACTCGCTCACTTTAAGAGCTAAGTGTGTTGCCATAGTAACGGCTAACTCCTCGTGGCGGTGTAAAAGCAGTGTGTGGTGCGTGTTACGGCTCCATGTTACTGAGCAGCAACACGTGTTAGCACTGCAACAAACAACACACCAGTTGGCCAAGTCAAGCAGAGAAGTTGTCTGCCTCTGTTTCCCCACAACATCCACGCTGGAAACACACAACTTCCACATGTGAGACACTTCAGCACAGAGATGGACACCACTCAGTCAGGACGATACAAGCATGGACATTTTTACTTTGTGGACGTCAGCTGTGATCAAATGAATAAAGATCAACTGATCAAAATGAAACAGCCGAATGAGGATCAGGGAATAAAGACGCTGTTTGTTCTCGAGCAGCAACTAAATGATTTTTGGTTCAACATTAAAGGCCCCATGGTGTCCACTTTTCCAGGGTTTTATTTAACTGCTGATCTCCCTGCAAGATGTATTTGTGGTTTTGAGGACCTGTGGTCTGATAAATATAGTTTTACAGCTCCTCTCTCTTGCCTTTCTTCCAGAGCTCTGGCAGCATGGTTCGTTTAGCCAATCAGAAGAGAGAATCAGCTCCTCTCCACTGATTGGCTGACTGTTTTCTGAGTGACATATGCTCGGGCCAATCAACCGACGTCACTACGCAATGCATTCTGGGACGTAAACAATAGACCGAGAGAAAAACGGAGCTAACGAGATACAGTAAAGTTTGTCAAAAGCGAGTTCTCATCTTATGTAAGATTGTCATGGCTGTCGCCGAGCGTGATGTCATACAACCGTACGTACTTGAGCCCGACTCCGATCCCGAACCACGAACGAAGCCGGCTTTGTGTTGCTATGGTGATGGCAGCGCACATGGACGCAGCGGCCCCTCCAGGGATCAGCGAGAGTGAATGTTTGAAATGTTTTGCTTAACCCAGACGCTCAGGTTGCATAACCTACAGCTGAGAGACTTTACTAAACATCAGGGTAAAGCACGCTGCAAGAACTGAGGCTCTCTGCTTTGATGTGGACACACTACGCCAGCACGGGATTTTACCTGTGTCTACACCTGTGTTACGGATTAACTGGTTTCCCTGTTAACTGGTGACCTTTGTTTGTAAACGTCGGGCGTTTCTCGTGGCAACAGCAGATGTTCCAATCACGGCGAGGGGACGCAGCTGACCTCGCGAACGCATGAATGACTATTATTAAATCTCTTATACTTTTCTAGACTTGGCTAACTATCTGCTCAACTTAGCTTGTTGGTGGTTCATGTGGTTTAGTGAAACGGTGGGATCAGAAATCTACTCCATATTTTGCTTTATTTTCTTCAAAATAAAAAAAATTTATCCACCCGGGGTTCGATACCGGGTGTGAAACCTAAAAGAAATATTGTAAGTCATTTAATTAGACCACTAGGCTAGAGTACCTGTTGTGGGCTCTATCTGACAATATAATACATGTCAGGCAATAACAACCACACGGCCTCCACCAGGCCCTGTATACTTCTGCCAGATTAACTTGTGACCGCTGTTACTGCGACGCACACAAATCTGTCTCCACCTTTTGAAAAACCTTTAATAAAAGCTGAAAGTCTACACTTCAATCACGTCTTGATTACTCCAAGGGCAACATTATGAATATTGTTTATCTGTCCAAATACTTGTGGACCTAACAGTAAACAAGTAAATGACGGTTTGCACATAAATTCGTCGTTTACTGTGAAAACATTGCAGATATTTATTTTGTAAACACACACACACACACACACACACACACACACACACACACACACAAGTATTTAATGTCAGGCAAAAACAACCACACAGCCTCTTGCTGTTTGCCAGATTAACTTGTGACCGCTGTTAATAAACTATATAATAGTGACTACAATGAATTTGTTACATCTCAACATGCATACAGCTGGCCCTGCAGTTTACAAGACAAATCGATTCCCCAGTGGATGCAACAACTGCAAACAGTTTGTGGTTTTATGGGATTACTTAGCCTTCATGATAAAATTTGATGCTGTCCTTTTTATAATAGCGTTGGATACAGTTGTTGCATCCACTGGGGAATCGATTTGTATTGTAAACTTCAGGGCTGCTGTAGGCATGTTGCTGTGTCAAATTCATTGCAGTCGCTTTAGTCTATTTCCCCCAAATATCCTCCAAGCAAACAAAATCTCCGATGCTCGACAAACGCTGAGCTTGAGAGGCACTACAACGTGTGTGTGTGTGTGTGTGTGTGTGTGTGTGGCTGTGTGTGTGTGTGTGTGTGGCTGTTATCATCGCAGTAACAGCGGTCACAAGTTAATCTGGCAGAAGTATAGACAAGTTTACGCGCCAAATCCTGGGGGGCGCCATTACCCTACAAAAATGCACTTCATTTCCGCCGGAAGTGGTTTGTGCAGCGTATGCCGGTGTAAACAAACTTCCATGCTAACGCAGCTTCGTCTGGACATGTAGCTCGCTGCTCGTGAGGTTTCAATTTTAATAATTATGTCCTTACAATGGGAACACGGTTCAACCACCTTGACTGTGTGAAAATAAAGGTTTATGTAAATGTAAAAATGTAATTTCATTTCATTATTGCACTGAACTACGATCATGAATGCTAGGCCTTATGTTCCTCAGTGTAACAGTTTCTTTTAACACAGTTCATCATTCATAGTAAGCTCATGCTGTACATTAATAACACTGGATGAGTTAATTGCTTTGAGGAAACTAAACAAATGGCTTCAACAAGAAAGAGAACGTGTTTAATCCTAACACGTATTAAACCGTAAAATACAGAAGCAGCCCACATAATTACATCACTATAAAAATATTCATATATAATATTAAAAACTACAATGCACACAGTATTTGTTGTGTTTATCTGTATTTAATGAACAACATGGCTGGGTGCTGATAGACAGGGTCCTCACGAGGCTCTGATCAGTGGACTCTTCAGGTTAACTAGGCCAGCACACTACCGTGTGTTCATCTTTAATTTCCTTTCGTCGGCAGGACAGAGCTAGCTAGCTAAAAACCTATGTATGTCTGTGGCTAAAAACAAACCAGCACGCCAAAACGGAAATGGATTGCATCGATGGGAGGAGTTTAGGATGTAGAGCGGAAACGGCCCATAAACTTGTCTATACAGGGCCTGGAGGAGGCCGTGTGGTTGTTATTGCCTGACATGTGTTATATTGTCAGATGTATCCCACAACAGGTACTCTAGCCTAGTGGTCCAATTAAATGACTTGCAATATTTCTTTTAGGTTTCACACCCGGTATCGAACCCCGGGTGGATAATTTTTTTTATATTTTATTTTATTTTGAAGAAAATAAAGCAAAATATGGAGTAGATTTCTGATCCCACCGTTTCACTAAACCACATGAACCCCAACAAGCTAAGTTGAGCAGATAGTTAGCCAAGTCTAGAAAATTATAGGAGAGATTTAATAATAGTCATTCATGCGTTCGCGAGGTCAGCTGCGTCCCCTCGCCGTGATTAGAACATCTGCTGTTGCCACGAGAAACGCCCGACGTTTACAAACAAAGGTCACCAGTTAACACGGAAACCAGTTAATCCGTAACACCAGCCGTCACTGGGGAGAGGAGGCAGAGCCAGCGGTGCGAACGCAAACAGAGGAGGGGGAAGAGAGCCAGGATCCACGCTAGGCTGACTTTACCCATCACTCGGGGATCTCAAGTGAGAAACGCTATCTCATTTTGTGTGCACTACTGCTGTATGTGCAGCTAAATGACAATAAAGCTTGATTTCATTGTGTCGGGTTGATAAAACAGTCGGCGCTGAAATGAGCTTGGTAGCTTTTTGGTCGGGGAGTTGAAGCTAACTGGCTGGGCTTGTTAGCTTGGTAGCTTGTAGCTCGAGGAGCGTAAACAAACTGAGTTGGCTGGCTTGAGAGTTGGTTACCTGGGGAGGGAAGGCGGGCTGTGGGCGGAGTCACTGACGCAATAAACCAGAATGACGTATTAAACCAGCAGGAAGTGAAATCCACTCCTTTTACAGGGACAGTTTCAAAAAACGGGCTGTGTGCACTTCTCCATTTATCATAGGCGAAATGCATGGCACAGTATTTATGTGGCCCCAAGACCTTCCCTATCACGCAAAAACAAAGAAAATTTCATTTTTCAGGCCATGGGGCCTTTAAAAGCAGCTGAGAACAAACAGCAGAAGCTGCAGCTGCAGCATCTAAACAGCTGAATGTTTGCTGCTTTGTGTTCAGGAGTCAAACTAAATCCACACTTACACTTCCTCAGGCCTGGTTTCAGCCTCTGCTCTCCACCATGGTCCACCCTGGAGGAAGAAACAGAGTCAGAGCAGCAGATTCTCTTTGAGGATGGAAACATGGGCAGTAAATAACCTTCCCTATGAAGGATTTAGCAGACCACCTCACTCATATCCACCATTCAACATGAAACAATACTCCTCAGGCCCAGGGGCGGACTGGGACTAAAAAACAGCCCTGGACTTTGACTAAGCCCAGCCCAAAATAATGGATGCACGAAAACACCAAAATGATTTAACAAAATGTGAAATTATTGTTTGTTTTAAAAATGTACATTACTTAGCAAACAGACCTAACAATTCAGCCAACAATGAATGAGCAGTAGTATGCATGTGATAACATAGATTGAAAAATAAGCCAAAGTGATACCTCCTCTCTGAATAGACAAGCTAAGCCAGTGTGCTGCTGTTAGCCAGTGAAAATAGAGCGGAGTGGAAACTCTTCTCTTTGTTACACAATCTATGTCAGTGCGCTGCTGCAGCTGGAAAGTTTCTCTGCCTTTTGGACTCATACGGTGCCGGTGCAGCCGTTGGAATGTTTTTTTCTTGGTGGTGCAGGTGCAGGTGAAACGATGGAGGGGTTGTGCCACCCAGATTTGCTTCCCTTCTCCCAATGAGTGAGACTTGAGAGCCCTGCCTCAGTCACCAAAACATAAGGCTAGCAAGATATAAAGGCAATAGCACCTGCACGGTGCACCGGAGGCAGAGCAGCAAACTCCGATGGGAAAAAAAAAAAAACGTGCGCTTGAAGACTGTACCACTTCAGGGAAGGGGTGTGTGTGTGTGTGTGTGTGTGTGTTTATACATTTTTTGTTAAGTAATAATGTTATAATTATCATGGCATTTTTTTTTTATTATCAACCTTAATTTTTGCACTTCGCGTAGTCTGCGTATAGGGAGCGGCGGCCCTGATGCTCTCTCTCTAGTCATCTCAACTTGCACACAATACCACGAGTATCTTTGACACGGCTGAGTGGCGAGTAAGCCTGCGCATCTAAGGACCTACCGGTGCATTGTTGCCACTTATCAGTCTGGATATGGAACAACAGTAGATTACAAGCAAAAAGGGGAGGGAAAAAAACAAACAAAAAAAAAAAGACCGGCCGGCCGCCGGTCGACTGGCAGCACCGGCCGTTCCAGATGGCCAGTCCGCCCCTGCTCAGGCCTCTAGAAGACATTGTGTGTGTCTCTCCATACCTGAGAGCCTCCAGTCTCCAGGTTGGATCCTCCAGTCCAGCAGAGAGCAGCTTCACTCCTGAGTCTCCTGGATGATTGTAGCTCAGGTCCAGCTCTCTCAGATGGGAGGGGTTGGAGCTCAGAGCTGAGGCCAGAGAAGCACAGCCTTCCTGTGTGAGCAGACAGCCTGACAGCCTGCACATGGACACACCAAACACAACAACACAGTCTGATACACATACATGTTGGATTATTTCATCAGCACAATAATCTGAAATTATCTGGGTTCATTCAGACAAATATTCAAATGTGTGATGGGCTTTGTGTTTTCATTTAGTCCAGTTTGAAAGCTCTTGAGTTCTCTGATCCTGACCTGAGAGCCTCCAGTCTGCAGTGTGGACTCTCCAGTCCAGCAGAGAGACGCTTCACTCCTGAATCCTGCAGATCGTTGTTACTCAGGTCCAGCTCTCTCAGACTAGAGGACTGGGAGCTGAGAACTGAGGCCAGAGCTGCACAGCTTCTCTCTGACAGATTACAGCCACTCAGCCTGAGGAGGAATTAGCGAAGAACAAGGTAAAGCTGAAAATATCAGCTTTTTTTCTCATGTAATAAAATTCACCTATAGTTCTCCAAAGTTAAAGTATTGAATATATTCAATTCTAAATGAACCTACACAGATTTCCTGGAGGCTTTGACCACTGGCAGCAGCCTCAGAAGAGCCTCCTCTGAAGCAGAGTATTTCTTCAGGTCAAACACCTCCAGATGTTCTTCTGATGACAGTAAGATGAAGACCAGAGCTGACCACTGAGCAGGGGACAGTTTGTCTGTGGAGAGACGTCCTGATCTCAGGTACTGTTGGATCTGCTCCACTAGAGAACGGTCATTCAGCTCATTCAGACAGTGGAACAGGTTGATGCTTCTCTCTGGAGAGGGACTGTCCTGGATCTTCTTCTTGATGAACTGGACTGTTTCCTGATTGGTCTGTGAGCCACTTCCTGTCTGTGTCATCAGGCCTCGTAGGAGAGTCTGATTGGTCGGCAGTGAAAGACCCAGGAGGAAGCGCAGGAACAAGTCCAGGTGTCCATTTGGACTCTGTAAGGCCTTGTCCACAGCACTCTGGAGGAGGTGTAGCTCAGATTTCTTGTTGAACAGTGCAGACCACCAGGAGGTTGATTGTTCTTCTGACAGCAGATTGACTCCAGAGTTGATGAATGTCACAAAGACATGAAGAGCAGCCAGAAACTCCTGAAGGCTCAGATGGACGAAGCAGAAAACCTTGTCCTGGTACAGCCCACGCTCCTCTTTAAAGATCTGTGTGAACACTCCTGAGTACACTGAGGCTGCTCTGATATCAATGCCACACTCTGCCAGGTCTGCTTCATAGAAGATCAGGTTGCCTTTCTCCAGCTGCTCAAAAGCCAGTTTTCCCAGAGACAGGATCATCTCTCTGGTCTCTGGAGTCCAGACTGGATCTGTCCCAGCTCTCCCATGATACTTGAGGTTCTGCACTTTGGACTGAACCAGCAGGAAGTGGATGTACATCTCAGTCAGGGTCTTGGGCAGGTCTCCTCCCTCACTGGTTTTCAACACGTCCTCCAGAACTGTAGCAGTGATCCAGCAGAAGACTGGGATGTGGCACATGATGTGGAGGCTTCGGGACGTCTTGATGTGGGAGATGATTCTGCTGGCCTGCTCCCCATCTCTGAATCTCTTCCTGAAGTATTCCTCCTTCTGTGGGTCAGTGAAGCCTCTCACCTCTGTCACCATGTCAACGCAATCAGGAGGGATCTGATTGGCCGCTGCGGGTCGTGTGGTTATCCAGAGGCGAGCAGAGGGAAGCAGGTTCCCCTTGATGAGGTTTGTCAGCAGAACGTCCACTGAGGTGGACTCTGTAACATCAGTCAGGATCTGGTTGTTGTTGAAGTCCAGAGGAAGTCGACACTCATCCAGACCGTCAAAGATCAACACAACCTGGAAGTGCTCAAACCTGCTGATTCCTGCTTCTTTGGTCTGAGTGAAGAAGTGATGAACAAGTTCCACCAAGCTCAACTTTTTCCCTCTCAGCAGATTCAGCTCTCTGAAAGTGAATGGAAATGTGAAGTGGACATGCTGGTTGGCTTTGTGTTCAGCCCAGTCCAGAGTGAACTTCTGTGTTAAGACTGTTTTCCCAATGCCAGCCACTCCCTTTGTCATCACTGCTCTGATTGGTCCATCTCTTCCAGGTAAAGGTTTAAAGATGTCCTCACATGTGATTGGTGTTTCTGGTGTGTCTGGTTTCCTGGATGCTGTTTCAATCCATCTGACCTCATGTTCCTCATTGAGCTCTCCACTCCCTCCCTCTGTGATGTACAGCTCTGTGTAGATCTGATTCAGAAGTGTTGGGTTTCCTGCTTTAGCAATCCCCTCAAACACACACTCACACTTCTTCTTCAGCTTAGATCTGAGTTCACGTTGGCACGCTGCAGCCGCAGTTTCTGAATGAACAAACAACAAAAACATCAACAAAACGATGTTGTATTACATATGAGAAATGTGAATATTTCCTGGTAAATGGACCTATTGGTCCTGTTCGACTGTCAGAACGTAGCGAGGTGTGCCGAGACCTGAAGGCTGTTTTACGAGTTCTGCAATCGTTTCTATGGCAACAACATGGTTCTAGGTTAAAGTTCCTGGAAGCCGATTTGGGCTCTGCTCCAGGAACTTTTAGGAGGAGCTAAAACGGCTGTCCGTCCTGATTGGTCGAGGAGTTGCCATGACAACACCTCTGTAAACATGAGCTATCAGAGGATGACAACACCAAGCAGCCGCTGCCAAACAGCAGACTGCAGGAACAAACGCAGAGCTGCACGTCCCGATCAGGATTTGGCGAGAATAAAGTTCCCAGTTGAACAAACAACACAGCGCTGCCTCAGCCGGAGCGCCGCCGCTGTCCCGGGGAAGCCGGCGGGACGAGACGGGAAAACAGGAAGCTGCTTTTCAGCGGCAGACAGGAGGAGGACGAGTCACCCCCTGCTGGCCGGGAGGAAAACTCAGAGGCTGAAATAATCTGTCATCAAGCAACAGCCTGACGCATCACAGCTGCTTTGATCTGATTGGCTGTTTCACTCGGCTGCTAATTGACATTTTTCTGTAACGAGTGGGAGTTTGTGAGAAATGAGGAAGTGAATTTAAAAGTTTCTCAGAGTTTAGGAGAGCTGGACGTCGAGTGCACAGCCAAAGAAGAAAAATCATGAAGCAAAAAGAATAAAACTAAGATTTTTTTAATTTAAATTAAATTTTTTTCCCTTACTGCTCCTCAGACGCTCAGCCAGCTCCTCCTGCTTCATCCTCCTCAGGAAGTGCAGTGTGATCTGCAGAAAAAACTCCCTGCTCCTCCTCTGCTCTTCCTCCTCATCCTCCCTCTGCCTCTCTAAGCATTCAGGGTAATCTGGCCTCAGAGACCTCTGCAGGTTTTTCAGCTCGTTCTTCACAAAGGTGACCATGTTCTCCTCCAGCAGCTGCAACACAAAAATAAAAGAATTAAACTTCCATATTCAATTTTGGACACAAAACACAAAATCAAATGCAGGTCAAAGAGCCTGAGGCTGGGCTGCACCAACGAGGATTCATTTTTAAACCCAGTTACATCACGGTTTGCACCGACCTTTAACTATGATCTGGTTTGAACTTTCATCTACACATGAGGGGCTTTAACTTTGAAAATATCTGCATTTTGGAGCAAAATGATGGAGTTGTTCAAAGACAGAGACAGACTGTCCTGTCAGTCAGAAAGTCTCTTTTTCTAATGATTGTGTTTTCTTTTCTCTTGCAGGATTTGTCCGCCCTGCTGCATTTCTTCAGCCCAACCTGTTTCTCAGAAGAGGAGGAGAAGTTTGAACGTCTGTGGAGCCACGATGAGCAGCTCACTGCTTGTTAGCGAGCCACAGCAAACTGGTTCCCCTGTCAGAGGAAACAGACAAACTGCTTTCTCTCTTTCTGCTTCCTGGCTTCTGACAGCATGTGAGTCCGTCTGCTTTTAGTCCTCAACCTTCATGTGATCACTTGTTCCTCTGTTTTCCCAGTGAGCATCTTCACTGAACTGTCATCCGCTGAGGAAGTTGAAATCTGTAAACTTGGACCAACTGAATCAGGATCAGTTGTTAATTGAGCAGCAGAGCTCTGCTTCCTTTGAAATCTGATCTGCTCTTTTTAAAGCGGGCTTTGCTAAACTCCCAGGGCTCAAAATGACGTTTTTCCCTCAGTGTCCGGAAGCTGTCCCGAATTCTGCCTTCAGCTGTCCCAGACTGAACAACCACTGTCCAAAATTAAAGATCTTTTTTCATTGTACACAGTACATATGGTTTAATAACTTTATTTCAGTAAGTCATCACTTTACTGACTCACTCTGGTCCAACATGGACGTTCTGGTTGTTGACTGCACTGAGATCTGAATAAAAACATTAAATCAGCCGAGGTGTTTGGCCACAGTCACTTTTCAATATTCTGTTGCTGACTGGCTGAGTGACTGTTTTTTCTGTATTTCTGACTGCTGGATCAATAAATGCATCACAAACTGCAGTGCAAATGCAAACCTGTCTCTGATTGGTGGACGCCGATGGAAATGTACACACACACTGTCTTTCAGCATCAGTCCTCTTCTTGTGCTGCTGCTTTGCCACTTTTTCCTGCCTTCTCTGCATCACAGAGTCGAACCTCTGGGCCGTGGACGGAGGTGCACAGCTGCCCGTGTGAAGCGGCTGATTTCTGCAAACAGCCCGTGTTGGAGATCCAACATGGAAGCATTTTGCATTCAGCCTTGTGAGCTTATTCTTGTCTAAAGCAGCGAGTTCTGCAGGCAGCTCAGCTCACATCACATATTTTACAAAGCCAAGTGGCAGCGAGCCGATGGAAGAAAAGCTGAGCACTGTAGAAGCAGTGAGAGACACCAGCTTTTAATCCCTGTGGACAGAGTGACTGACACAAACCATGTGGACACAGCCTCCCAGTGACGCTCTGCCTTCATCACCAGTAGGCACACTGACACATTTCACTTCTTTTACAATCATTTCATTTGTGATGCTGAGTTTCTCTGCTGTCCCAGACACTGTAGATTTGTGTCCCCGCTGCTGTTTTTATCGTCCCCAGGACAACGGGACATCCTTCATTTCCAACGCTGACTCTGACTGGAACTAATCTCAGATTAAATGAATCCTTGTTGCTGTAATCCAGCCTGAAAGATGTGAAGAGAGCAGCACGGAGACGATTCAGAGCAGAATGGCTGTTTTTCAGTCGCTATGTTGTTGGACATTTCCACACCTTAAATATGGAGGCCAGGTCTGTTTGATGCTGCTGGGCAGACTGAGCACTGGGAACCTCTGAGCTCTGCTGCTGGACTCTGTGGAGGACACACACACACACACACACACACACACACACACACACACACACACGGTTATTGGATGTGATGTTTTGAAAGAGGAAACTCAGTCAACAGAGTCTGAAGGATCAAACCAATTCTGGATCTCATGAATCTGATGACAGAAAAACATCTGATTTATCAATCAATTTTATCAATTTGAAATAATTACCCATCATCCTCAGAGAGGAGGCTGTCTCTGAACTTAATAGGCCGTCCCATAGAGTGGTCACTCTTCATGGACACACAGCTGGGCTCAGGTCCAGGTCCAGGGGAGTCTGGTCTCTCCTGCTGGATCCTGATAGAAACATCATGAACACACTGAAGGGATCTGCTTTACTTTCTTAGTAACACACTAAGAAAATAATAACTTCATATTAAAACATAGAAATAAAATATGATGTTAGCACACACAGAGCTTCTCCTGTGAATAATGCTGCTGTGCTGATTTGCCTGCTGAGCTCTGAGATGGAGAACAGTCATGGACAGTCAGAGATCCTCATCTCACCTCTTAGCTTTGGTCTGGCTGTCATGTTCCCCAGACAGAGAGCTTTCAGAGGCAGGGAGCCCCTTCATTCTTCTCCCAAATGGCTCCATAGCCGAGCCGACACCTTGACACAAACACAGCGGCTCATTCAGGACAACAAGCTTTCCATGAGTCAGACGGAAGTCAGCAGATATGAAACTATGGATTTGGGAAATGTCTGTGCAAGATCCATTGATGTAATAATAAAATAGTGTGTTACATTTTTATTTTCATAGTAATCTCCCTTGTTCTTCTTCTCATTATAATTCTCATCATTATTTTACCTTTAAACTGTTGATTTTGAAGGGAGAGGAGCGGCAGGAAAGTCAAATGGCGTGCGGCCCCTGTTTGCTGTGCGCCGCCGTCACTTCCTCATTTAGAGTCAAAGTAAGGAATTAACACTGATGTTGACATTATAACACAACGGCTAAAATGTTTTGGCACTACAGATATCCTGATGCCTGTGGGCGGTGGAATGTGCGGCATGCTGACTGACAGGAACTGTGTGTGAGTCAAGTCTTCCATGTAATGTGTGTGTGAGCCTCCTTTCCATTCCTGTGGTGGGCAAACAGGTGAGCAGTGTGAGTGTGAAAGGTGTGTGAGCCTGGTTTCATACTGAACACAGGGGGAACAGGATGTGACAGTCATACTCCAAGCTGTCAGGATGCACTGTCCCCGCTGGAATGGAGGAGGATTTAACACAAAGACAAACCTCAACATTTGGGAGGATTTTGCTCTTTGAGCCTTTCTCAGCAAATTCTGCTGCAAGTTGTTGGGAATAAGACA
>NC_043996.1:33160136-33162636 GCF_902150065.1 Myripristis murdjan
CTGGGAAAATATTTCAGAGGGGAACATTATTGGAAAAAGCTGCAGAGCCACTGGTCTGGGGCATTTAAGTGATCATTGTTTCACTGATGAGTGACTCACTGTCACTTACAGACGATCTCTGACTCCGTTCGCCTCTTTTCCTCAGTCGAGTCGTTGTTTTTACTTAGTTTGTCCACAAGAGGGCGGCAGGTACAACTTTATACATAATGCACATACTTTTTTAATTTGTAAGGCACATTATTTCATAATGGTAGTAATATTAGTAGCATTAGTAGAAGCAGTAGCAGTAGCAGTAGTAGAAGAAGTAGTGGCAGTAGTAGTAGTAGTAGAAGTAGTAGTGGTAGTAGTAGTAGTAGTACCAGTAGTAGCAGCAGTAGCAGTAGTACTAGCAGTAGTAGTAGAAATAGTAGTAGTAGTAACAGTAATAGTGGTAGTAGTAGCAGTAATAGTAGTAGCAGTACCAGTAGTAGTATTATTGGTACTAGGGTTCTTCCCGTTAAAGTGAAGCTTTACTTGCCACTGTCGCCCAGAGCTCAGGAGGGGATTTGTTGGGTTTCTCTTCTCTAATTTGTAGATCAGGGCCACTCAGTCTGTCTGTCCTGTTTTGGACGTGTAAACAATAATTTGGTGGCAGGCTACATAACTAGTCTAAAAATTACTGAAACATACAGAAAACAGCTGCTGTCCTGCAATGATCAATGATGAAATGATCAAGTTACAACAAAATGAGGCTTCAATCCCAAAATGTGGACAGAACGGGCAGCTTGCTCAGAGGTTAAAGGGTTTTCACACAGGGAGCGATGTGGGCCGCGCTCTGCGCTGGGCACGGTGCACACGGGCGCAGAGCAGCGCACACTTCCAAATACACACACAGCTCATGTCCGTGTACTAAATCATTTGCTTCAGTTTACAATAGTATTGATCTTTGATTGCAGAAAAATGAGATAACTTCTGTTGTGATTTGACTCTATATAAATAAAGATTGATTGATAGCAGTAGTAGTAGTAGTAGTAGTAGTTGTAGTAGTTGTAGTAGTAGTAGTAGTAGTAGTAGTAGTAGTAGTAGTGGTAATAGTTGTAGTAGTAGTAGTAGTAGTAGCAGTAGCAGTAGTGGTAATAGTAGTAGTAGAAGTAGTAGTAGTAGCAGGGTGGGAATTATACCACGGCCACGACGTCCATGGTCGTCGTTGCCCCTCGCTCTGGCCGTAGTGCCCTGACAATAATTGCACCCTTCACGGCCGATTCATTATGGACGCAAGAAAATCCCGAGGGCAAAAAATGAATTGAATTTGTGCTCATGTTGGTGGCTTTGAAGCACAGCTATGTTTTGCATTCGCGGGCACAACCATTGTCAATCAATCAATCAAACTTTATTTATATAGCACCTTTCAAACAAATGCATGATATTCAAGGTGCTTTACATTTTGATTGACACATAAGCATAAAATAAGAAGTGAGAGGACAAGGTGACCGATGCACGCTCATAAAATATGGTTAACTAAAAAAAAATAGCATATAAATGAATGAAAAAAGATACTTAATAAAATATAAAAAAACAAGATGAAAAACAATAAAATAGAATGTAGAATATAATATATAGAAACTGTCAATGAATAACAATAAAACAAAAATACAGATAAAATAATTAATAGTAAATAAGAAGTAGAGTGGGCTACCTTTAAAACTATAAAATTATAATATTATAAGACACTACATGAAGGCCAGACCAAAGAGATGGGTTTTTAATCTACGTTTAAAAATTTCAGTGTTTCCGGCTCCTCTCAGATCCTCCGGCAGGCTGTTCCAGAGTTTTGGTGCATAGTGGCTGAAAGCAGCATCACCAAATGTTTTGGTTCTACTCTGTGGAACAGCCAAGAGAGAAGAGCTGGAGGATCGGAGGAGCCTTCCTGGTTCATGTACTAAAAGCATCTCTCACATATAGTCCGGTGCAAGTCCATGCAGTGCCTTATAAACTAATAAAAGAACTTTAAAATCAATGTGAGAGCTAACAGGCAGCCAGTGTCAGGATTATACAACACGTAGCTCCGACCGAGCAATCTGATTGGTCAATCAGAGTGTTTAGAATGTGCTCAAATGAGCATGACAGCACGGCTCGCTGTGCTCAAATGAAAAATACCTCATCACTGAAAATATTACTCCGTCTATATCTTATTGCCCAAGTCTGTGTGGTTTCCATGGCAACCCAAAACGTTTCACTGAAACCCGCATCAAAAGCCGCTGTCAACTTTGTTCGCCTGCATAATGGACCGTTTTGTTGTCAATTTTGATTTATTTGGCGACCTAAATTTGGATCAATGGCTGAACGAGGAAGACAAGACAGAAGAGAAAAAGGAGAGATACACGAGAGTGACGAGTGAAGAGCTGGATCAGCTGGAGAGGTCAGGAAATGAAGCCGGTACAGCCCGGTCAACGTCTTGGGCCGTCAGGTGATGCTGAATGTGCTGAGGCGGATTCAGCACCACGGACAGTACCTGTAAGAT
>NC_043996.1:33167636-33270136 GCF_902150065.1 Myripristis murdjan
GCTTGGCAACACAAATTGGCTCTTTTAAGAAAAAGAAGCACCTTCATCACTGCTACCAAAATGAGCCAATACTCCAAATTTCTTGTGTATTTTTATGGAAGCAATCAATTTGAAGTTTTGAATGGCTTTTTTAGGATTTGTTTAGTATTTTGGCTGTGACTGGACTAAAAGAAATTGCACTTGAAGACCTGAGAGTGATTTGTTAATACAATATTTCACAAATGCATGGGGGGGGGGTCCCAAAACTTTTTCCACCACTGTACTTATACAAATAAAGTTTCAGCAATCAAGTGCAAAAAATGGTGCAAACACACAAATAAAATTCTCTGAACTTCAGAGAATTTTGACCACAGGGGCTTCCGTCAGGCGTGACGTGAACGGTTCACATCACGCCTGACGGAAGCCCCTATGGTCACAAAGAGCCGCTTCGTAACACAGAGAGGGCGACTTTAAGAACAGGAAAGTGAACATTATGTCAAAAAAACATACTGATACGTATCTTTGCACATTTTTAAGTGGTTCTACGGAAATTCGGGACCTTTTTTAGTGGGTATACGGTGTATAGCTGCGTATCACGTAGACTACACCGCTGGACCTGAGCAAGCTGAAGGAGATCGACAGGTCCCTGCAGCGCGCCAAGGGCCAGATGGCGGCTGGCGAGCTGGACAGGAAGCTGGCCGAGCTCAACGATGTGGTCAAGAGCCAGGAGGAGATGATCGGCGACTACGATCGGCAGATCCGCGAGATCCGCGCCGACATCGCCAACCTCAACGACATCAAGAACACGTTACCCGACGGCTGCTTCAACACGCCGTTGCTCGAGAGGCCCTAACGCCGCAGAAAAAACCAACGTGCCGCCTTTTTACCAAAACAGTTTTTTGAACCTTTTTTCTTTGGATTCTTCTGTTTGTCTTTTTTATCTCTTCCAGAGAGAAGCTGACGTTTCAGGCCACATTCACGCTTTTTAACAAAACAAAGAGAAGCAGCTGCTTTTTTTTTTTTTTTTTCTCTGTTGTGTGAGTTTTTCGACGGCGGCGGCCGGTGCAGAGAAGCCGTCGTGACTGCGCCTCGTCCTCCGAACACCTCGGAGCCGCCAGGAGAGCCGCTTCCTATCCGATCTGCCTTCCCATCATGCCCCGGGACTCAGAAACCACAAAACCACGCAGTGAAGGAATCCTGGCTCTACCATCCCTCTCTCTCTCTCTCTCTCTCTCTCTCTCTCTCTCTCTCTCTCTCTCTCCCAGCAGGAAAAGTGTTTTCCACTCTGACAGTATTTCAGCTTCTTCTTCTCTGGTCCAGTAAAGTCGCGGTGCCGTGTTGTTTGGAGCTCCCCCTGCAGGGCCTCACACATCATGACATGCACTGATTTTTTTTTTTTTTTTTTTTTTTTTTCATGTTTTGGTCCTGTGTCCTGAAGCTGCTGCTTGTCACAGGTGTTTGTTTGTTTGTTTGTTGTTGTTTTTCTCGCCGTCACACATTAACATTTTCTCCCAGGCTCGACCCGACACTATGCAACTTTGTACATTTTGCGTAGCGAGAATTTTATCTGATACACTGGTGCTAATAATTATTTCAAATGTTATATTTTTGTGTGAATGTTTTTTATTATGACATAGAGTGAGGAATTTGTTATTTGTGTAAATATATGCGTAAATGATTCAGGACTGGCTGATTTAAAAAAAAAAAGAAAAGAAAAAAGAGAGAAATAAAATGAGATAAAGACCCGCCGCCGAGCAGCCACATAGCTTCTATCACGAAACAATCAACTGAAACCTCCAGGTAATATATATATAAATATCTATGATAACGTCTGTGGTATATTATTATAATATGCTTGCTTGTGTACATGGCTCAGTGTCGCCCCCTCGTGGCGGCGCACATGTTTTCATTTGTGTTGTGTTGATTCTCTGTGGGTGGTCACGACTTACTTTGTTTTTGTTTTTGTTTTTTGAGCTTTGACCCTTCCACCAATCAGGACCTTGTTTTTAGAAGTGGGCGTCGCCCCGGCAAGCCCCTCCCACCGCCCGCCTCACCACCTTCATATCACTGAATTTATACGCTCGACTCCAAGGAACATAGTACGCTTGGTCACAAGTCGCTAGTTAACCGTGTTTGAATTCGTGTTCTGTGCCTTTAATTAATCTGCAGGTTGTAATCCCGTCACGGCGTCCCGGCCACGCCCCCCCGCACTCTTCTTCTTGTTTTTGTTTTTGTTTTTTTGTTTTTCTCACGCTCGTGGTAACCCTCGAGGCTCCACGTCGGTCCCGGCAGATGCACAGCTGATCCCAGTACGGAAGCCCGACGGGACAAAAAGCAACAGGAAACAGTCAGGAGCCGTTTGTCCTCCACCTCCTCAGCCAATCAGGTTCTGTGTTTGCGTTTCTTCACGCAGCGAATCAGCGAATCAGGATGCAGAGGCTGAACAAACCTTCGCTGTGAGGAAGCTGATTGGCTGGAGAGTTAAAAGACGTGATGATGCAAAACATCAGAGAGCATTTAGTTCACAACCAAAAATACAGTCATGACATAATCCATCTGCAGAGGACACTAAACCAAAAATACACACACACACACACACACACACAGTGAACTGTTATTTATACACATTTATAATCAAACAGAACAGACAAAATATTATAAATAAATTTACAGTTTCTGAGCGTCACTGTGAAGCTCTGGGTTTCTTCACTTTGGACAGATTTTCTGCTAATATCTGATTTTTTTTTTTTTTTTTAATTCATGTTCCAGTAACTTTAAACAATTAATTTGATAATCAGTCTTTTCCTCATGTATCTGAAAGAAATCCAGTGGATGAGCTCAGGGTTAAAGCGGTCGACTTCACAAGAAATTATCACGGTATTAAAAAACAAAAAAAAGTGATTTTCTGAGCGTCAGTAAGCGGTGAGGTTTGGTTTTGTCCCGTCGGAGCAGCAGGTGATCAGCGCCGTGTTGCTCTGCCTCTCTGTGCTGGGCTGTGCAGCACACACACACACATACACACACACACATTCACACACACGTGTCATGTATAAAACAGTATTTGTAAGTTATGATGTCCCAGCGGTCGGTCGGACTGTGTGCTGCTCAGCCTCCCTGTGAGGACCTGAAAGAGACCCGCTTGTCCCCATGTGCCTGTAAATCCAATCGTAACATTTGAATAATAAAAACAAAAATATTACAGGAACACGTCAGCAGTGTGTGTGTGTATTTTCTGACTCGGGTCTTTATTTGTTCTGAAGCTGAAGCTCTGGGCCGTCCTGCTGGGAGACCTGGAAACCAGTTTGACCTTCCTGCCTCATCAGACTGGATCCTCAGGAGCCGATTGGTGTGTCTCAAATCGCGCACTTCGCGCACATGACAGCGGTAATGTGAATGAATGAAATAACATTTCACAAGACATTTCACCGGGGTGTGTTTTGGAAACTGGGCCGGAAACAGGGTGTTCCGATTGGAGTAAATTCGTGCAGTGAAGTTCCCTTCGCCGACGTTCCCTGTGCAGGGAGTAGGGAGCTCTGCCGCAGTACACTGTGGATCGGAACTAGCTACCAGAGATGGTGACTTGAGTCATTGCGACTTGGACTCGAGTCGACTCAAGTCGCTGTTTTAATGACTTGTGACTTGACTTGACAAAAAATAAAAAACTTGAGAATCGACTTGGAGGTTTAAGACTCGGGACTTGACTCGACTTCAGACACGATGACTTGAATGACTTGATTGCTGTTCATTTCATGTTTTCGGTTTGAATATAAAATATAAAATAAATATCTCCAGCCTGTAATATTACCCGGTATACGAGCGCACGCTGGGATTGGTGTTGTAATGACTGGATAACGACCCTGTCAGTCAGTCATGCCCTCTCTACTACCCACCTTACGTTTTGGAGAAACACGCCTCTCATGTCAGACGGTCATCATCATGGCAGCGGTCTGTCATGTGAAGAGCCATTCTGCTGAGTAAGTGCTTGTAAATGAGCTAATAGCCTGTTACCCTGTTAGTCGATAGTTAGCTTAGCTAACGTTAGCTCGATACAAGCATGGGTACGAGATGGTTTGCGTGTGATTTATAGTCTCTTACTGACTTTTGGCGAGTTAGTGCATGACATGTAGGGCCTGACTGACGCTAGGAAAGCAGATCAATAAAACAGAGGCAATAAAGCAAAAAGTCATATTTTTTAAACAGGTTAACTAAATTGGCCAATAATATTATTTGATAGTTACTAATATCTTATATTTTCTCTTTATTAAGACCATGATTCTGCATGTAAGATTGTAATAATGTGACTTGACTTGGACTTGACATAACCTGTGACTTGACTTGACTTGACTTGACTTGCCCAAGAAAAAATTACTTGCGACTTGCTTGAGACTTGAAGGTTAAGACTTGAGACTTACTTGAGACTTGCACATGGGTCACTTGATCCCATCTCTGCTAGCTACTAACAAAATGAAGTGCACTACAAATTCCCCGGATGTACACTCAAAACGGTCAAAAGGTTGAGTGTGGAGCGACTGTTCATATGTCACTTTATTTAGTTTTCTTTTTTTTTTTTTCAGGCGAGAAAGTAACCACGTAGATTCCAAATATGTGGTCAGTTTGTCCAAATAACGTCTGTTTTGAAAATTGATTCGACGTTTTCGGATAACTCTCAAGCTAGCGATTGTGCAAAGTACAGTCACTTCCGCTTGTTTACAACAATAAAACTAATACCTTAGAAGCAGTGGTGATGCTTTTATTTTGAAGATAGGATGTGTACACGTCTACGTCTGGATAACTTTACCACCGAAAACCAAAGCTGGCGGCGGCACTGGTCGGTATCAGGCGGGCCGGCCGCGGCTCCGGTCGGCTCCAGCCGGTACCGCGCCCACCCGGTGCCGCGGCCGGCCCGCCTAATGCCGACTGTCGGCCGCAGCACCAGGAGGCAGAGGGTGCTGCGGCCGATGAAACATCCTTCAATAACAAATGATAAATTTCAGAATCAATCAAAATCAGTAATCAATAGAGCTATTTTCGCGGGCGACGGTCGGCGGTAAATCTGCGTTCGGAATTAGAGAGGAGGAGGAGGAGAAGAGGAAGTTGTGGCGATAAGTGCACAACGGGAAGTGCGCCAATTGAGACAGCCTTCACTGTGGAAATTTGCGCCCTGTGCCAGTCAGTGTACTGTCAGCTGAGTGTAGCTACACACCATCAGTCTTATTATGGTTACTGTGTGTTGGTCAGGTGGAGCTGCAGACACTGTGTGCACAGCAGCCGGCAGAGACACATCATTAAACCTCTGAACATGAAGAAGCTGCAAATCAAAATGTTTGATGAATGTGAGAATTTTATTGTAATAAAACACTGATTCTTGGGAATTTGGATAAAACAGGTTTTAATTTTGAAAAAAAAAAAGTGTGTTAAATTACAAAATCTGAAGGTATATCATTATAGGCCAAGGTCTTGGCTGTTCAGCAATGTACCGGTGCAACCTCCTCATTTCGCATTTTTTTCATAAAATAGGTTTTTCCAGTTATTAGGCTACTTTGTTTTTGTCAACACCGTCACCGTAATGTTTTTTTTTTTAATTTGAAAAACATATTTTTGTATTAAAGAGACTATTACTTTAATAACTAAACAGCACCAAAGAAGCATATTGTAAGCATATTCATTTAAAACCAATATAACTGCCTCTGACGGTGGTGACACTAATCTGACGGTGGTGACAGTCGCCTCATTAAAACATACATTTCCAAAATTTATACCACTCAAGTCAATGGCTTCTTGCTTAACAACTTTATTTAACTATTTGGTACAAAAAATAACAATCCTGAGCTCTGTTATAAGCATTTTTCAGACTTCAGTCATCACCGTCACACAGAAAACCTGACGGTGGTGACGTCTGACGGTGGAGACGTCTGACGGTGGTGACAAAAACCTGCTCTTTCACATGATCAGCATGAGTTGTTCACATTAGCCAGCTTGTTTCCCCCCTGTTGCTACCTGCATCAGACCTCTTCTTAAAAAGTATACATTTATTTCATAATCTAATTTAATATTTTTTATACAGAAGTGACGGTGTTGACATGTTATGGTTGTGACAGTAGCAGTGTCCCAAAATATGAAGAGATTTAAGAGAAAATAGCAAACTTCCAGGAGCCTGAGCGGTCTTGAAGCATGCAGTAGAGCTGAAGGTTTGAAAAGGGCTCTTCAGGAATGTAACTGACCTTGTAGTTTTTTTATTATTATTTTTTAAATAAATATCTGACGGTGGTGACGAATATCTGGGACACATTTTGAGCAACCACAAAATAATAGTAAATATTTTTCAAAACCCATCGTTTGTAGTTTTTAATACATATTATGATGTACTCTTTCATGTGGTAAAGATATTATTCAATGAAGTTATTACTTTTTGTTGTTGTAATCAAGTTGAAATGATCATCTCCTATCCGAGGACAGCTGGTTTTGTAGACCATGGGCCAACATATAATCATTAAATTAATACAAATTCAAAATAAACCTATGAAAGAACCTTACAAATGTGCAAAGGACCCCCTGATTATGCCTTTGATTCTTTTTATTCATTAAAATGTTGTAAATTTCCAGCAGAAATAGCATTTTTCTTAGTGGGACATGATTTATCCAAATTCTCAAGAATCAGTGAAAAAGAGAATTAAAAGACGGTGACAGACAGACAGAGACAGTTTGGTGGTCCAGCCTGTCCACAGGTCGGCTCATTATTAGTGTGAAAGTGAAGCAGCTGTTCATGTTATTAATGCAGAGAATCAGTTTCTTTAACGAGGTCGGCCTCTCGTGTCCGTCAGAGCCCGTCCCTGTAACTTCTGGCTGCCCACCGTCCCACATGAGAATAAAGGCTCAAAATCAGTCAAAATGTCAAAACACACACAGATCTCTGACAAGCCCAGCAGGTGAGGCAGGAGCTGTGAGGTGTTTCCTCAGAGCTCCTGAGCGTCTCTCCGTCCGGCTGTCAGCTCAGAGTCACAGAAACTGCAGGTTTTTTCATATCAAAACAGATAATACATCGGCCTAATGAGAGGCTCTCTGCCCAAAATAACACATTTTGTTTGCAAAAGGCTCTTACCATGACAAAACATTTCAAACATGCAGCAAAAGCACATTTTGTCATCGGCCAATACAACTAATCCACTCACTCACTTCATAATCAACTCCATAATACAACACAGCCTTTTCAGTCTGAGCAGCTTCACCCTTACTTTCCTTTTTTTTTTGTTTTTTTTTTGGACAATTTACATAGTTACCTATTGTAAAGCATGAAGCAAAAGCCAATATTTCCCTCAAACAACTCAACTTCTGCCCAAATGAGTAGATTCCTTCAGTCAGCTCTACTGTACTGTAACACAGCTGACAGCAGAATACAAAATACAGCTGTCAGTCTGAACAAGGTTCTCCTGTGAGCTGCACATTCAAATGTGAACTTACAGTAAAGAACTGCATCCAAACTCAGAGACTTTGAAGTGAGATTTTACTGTATTGATGGAAAAACTGAAATACTGTAATTCACATACAGTATTACACAGAAAAACTCAAAGGAGTTGAAAAAAATACAGAATATAATTTGTAGGCCCCTTCTCTGTAGGTGCATCCTGATTGATTTGTGGAAGGGGAGGAAACAGGAAGTCTGCAGGAAAAGGGGCAGAGTCTATAAAAGGGGGTGGGCAGCACACCTGGGCCTTTCTTCCTGCACTGAGACACACCTGAGGGAGAGCAGCTTGAGACGTGCCCTGCATTCCAATACCCACACTACCGTACTATTTAGTAGGGAAAAAAAGATTTAGTGTGTCCCAATACATAGTATGTCAGATGCAGTATGCCAAGAGTACCAGGATGTTCTACTACATCCGGTCAGATTTCGCAGTATGGATTTCAGCATGCTGCTCTGGCCATTCTGACCCACAATCCTTTGCGCAGCGGACGTTACGTCGCACTGACTGAGTTGCATGTACAAGCCACGCCCACATACGGACGACAACAAAACACATATCGCACAAAACTCGCTCAGGTACAGCAGCAGTGACAGGAAGACAGGAGATAATAAATATGACAGAGGACAGCGCAGTATGAAACAGCACCGGCATTTTGACAACAACATTCAGATGTGGCGCTACGGACGGAGGAGGAAGTGAGCAAGAGGGTCGGAGTTCAGGGATGATGTATGTAGTGTGTCCCAATAGTATGCATTCGCATGCATATTTCATACTAAACTACATACTTGGAAAGGGCAGCTGCAGTACCTACTAAAAGTAAAAAGTATAAGTATGCGATTTGGAACGCAGGGCAGGCTTTGTTTGGTGTTTGATTGGGTGGGCTTACTTTCTAAAAATGTTTTGCAAAAGGTTAAAAGCATGACTTTAAAAGCCTGATCTTAAAAGTGAATCACAGCATTTAAGACTTGATAAATAATGTTTAAAAACTTTATCATTGGTTAGATTCTTCATGTTTGGTGAGGGACTAAACTTGGAGTGATTGCTTAGGCACATCAGCCAAAATCAAGGTATGCTCAAGCCTAATGTGGATATTTCTCAAAATTGTTTTTTTTTTTTTTTTTTTTTTTTTAGCTCCTTTCATTAAATATTAACATGATTGTTGATGTAGAGTCCAGTCACCTGCATGTCTCCAACTGGGGGAGGGGACAGTTCCAGTCTAGCAAGATATATTATTGTTATATTGTTTTATGTTTTTTTTGCAAAATGTTTTTTATTCTTGTAAAGTTTCCTTTTGTATATTGATGTGCTCCTCTTTGTTTTAGTTTGCAAGAAAAGACACCATTAGAGGAGCCAACCGATGTTTCATTATTTTGTTCATAGCAATTCATTTTAGTACAGAATGTGTCAGAACTTTTTTCCTTTATTGAATTAAATTCAGGTCAATAACATGAAATTCACATTTTACAAACATTTTTCATCTGAAAACATTCTGTAAATATCCATAAATATACAATGAACAACAAATAAAATGCAGGGAAAAGAAAAAAAAACTTCAGGGAGTAAATGTGAAATATCAAAGTGATCTGATGATTTTTGCCAATTTGTGATTTCAAAAATGATCTTTGAGGAAAGCGTTGAATAACTTTATTGACACTCCCATCGTGACAGAACGAGCAGCGTGTTATGAATCTCTCTGTGGCGCCAACTCGTCATGAACATCGACGCTGCTAAAGTTCTTAAAATGCAGTGAGCTGATTGGATGTTGCCAGGCAGGTTAACTGTGTGATGTCAGAAGAGTTTCTGCACACAGGAGGAGACTCTCACTCCATCTGACACAGAGACACTGAGGAACCAGACCCAACCCCAAAGCCCGGGTACAGAGGCTGAGTGAATGTGGAGGTGAAGGTGTGGAGGTGGATCAGTGTGTCAGAGGAGACGCTGTAGAAGGACAGAGAGCCAGCAGGCCAGTCCAGATACACTGCCACTCTGTGAGGCGAGGGGGGGGCAGGGATGTGTGTGCTGATGTTGTTGTGCCAGACAGAGAAACTTTGATCAGAGCAGTCCAGACTCCAGGAGTTTTTGTTTCCTCCAAAACAGCTGTCAGCACCGCCTCCTCTCCTGCTGATTCCTCTGTAAGTCACTGAGATATCAACCCATCCTCTCCACTCGACCTCCCAGTAACAGCGACCAGTCAGACCATCTCTACACAGGATCTGTCTCCAGTAGTCAAACCTCTCTGGGTGATCATGATATGGCTGCTTCTCTCTCACTAATGTCACCTTCCTGTTGTCCTCAGACAGGACGAGGTGTCTGTTTGCTGTGTTTGTGTCCAGTTTGACTTCACAGGAATCTGATGGAGAGAACAAGACACAAAACACCAGCAGGTTGTTATCTAACACACCTGTTGTCTTTATTATCTGTTGCTTTATTAACAGGTTCAAGTCAGTCGCTGAACACGTTCATGATGCCAGAGCTGTTTATATGGAAAGCAAAAGGTTTTTATGGGAAATCATTTTTTGTCTTTTTATCCCTGTTTTGTCATGAATTTAATTTCAGTTGTTTTAATTCTGCACTTTGTAGGTTATGTTTATGTTTTGTCCTATTATATCTTGCTATATAAAGCACTTTGTAGCTTTGTTTGAAAAATGCAAAATAATTACAATAATAATTATAATAACGATAATAATTGTTGTCATTACTGTTATTACTATTATTAGCATTATCATTACTAGCATTATTCTTGTTGTTTTGTTTTTGTTATTATTATCATTATTATTACAGTTTAGTAGCAGACACATAACAGAACTGTGGTCATAATTCATTATAATTTTCCTGTCATTGGTTGTGACGTTCAACATGTTCAGTTCTGTTTTGGGCCTTTCTGTGTTACTCGCTCACTTTAAGAGCTAAGTGTGTTGCCATAGTAACGGCTAACTCCTCGTGGCGGTGTAAAAGCAGTGTGTGGTGCGTGTTACGGCTCCATGTTACTGAGCAGCAACACGTGTTAGCACTGCAACAAACAACATGCCAGTTGGCCGTCCCTGGCCGTAGTTTAAGTTTCATTATCCGGCGGGTGCCATTTTGTTTTTATGTTTATTTCCCGCTGTGTGAAGGTAAGCACAGTAAAACGGCTCCCAGTATCAACATAAAATATTTTGTTTTATAACACGGCCATATAGTTAATTTGTTGAGATATATATTCTAAATGTATTTTATGTTTATTTCCCGCTGTGTGAAGAATGTGGTGTGCCATTGGTTTGGTGGAAATAAAACGGGACTCAGCCGCAACCCGAACTCTCCCTGTGTGTGCGCCGTGACGTGTACTGTGTGGACGTCAGCTGTGATCAAATGAATAAAAATCAACTGATAAATATTAAACAGCCAAATGAGGATCCGCTGTTTGTTCTCGAGCAGCAACTAAATGATTTTTGGTTCAACATTAAAGGCCCCATGGTGTCCACTTTTCCAGGGTTTTATTTTAACTGTTGATCTCCCTGCAAGATGTATTTGTGGTTTTGAGGACCTGTGGTCTGATAAATATAGTTTTACAGCTCCTCTCTCTTGCCTTTCTTCCAGAGCTCTGGCAGCACGGTTCGTTTAGCCAATCAGAAGAGAGAATCAGCTCCTCTCCACTGATTGGCTGACTGTTTTCTGAGTGACATATGCTCAGGCCAATCAACCGACGTCACTACGCAATGCATTCTGGGACGTAAACAATAGACCGAGAGAAAAACGGAGCTAACGAGATACAGTAAAGCAATCTTATGTAAGATTGTCATGGCTGTCGCCGAGCGTGATGTCATACAACCGTACGTACTTGAGCCCGACTCCGATCCCGAACCACGGACGAAGCTGGCTTTGTGTTGCTATGGTGATGGCAGCGCACATGGACGCAGCGGCCCCTCCAGGGATCAGCGAGAGTGAATGTTTGAAATGTTTTGCTTAACCCAGACGCTCAGGGGCCTATTTCACGAAACCTAGATTAGGCTTTAAACCTGGATTTACTAGCTATCCTGGCTTAATTTAGCCAGGATTAGGGATTAATGGGTTTCATGAAAGGTGGATTATCTTGCGAGATTAACCTGGCCGGTAAACCTGGCTATAATGAGCCTGAACTCAGTTTCATGAAAGTAATCCCACCTTAATTACCATGGAAACTTAGCCTAAGCCTTAGCCTGCTCCGGACCAGGCTAGAAGTCAAGCTTAAATTAATCCAGTGCCCTGATGTTCAACTTTGTGAAACTACTATTAGTCAGTGACTCCAATCGTAAACCAATGACTTTGTTAATTCAACACCTGTTAGTATATGGACTAATTTCAAATTATGCTACATTCAAATAAAATGAAAATAAAAGCATTAAGATATAATCAATTTAATTATATTACTCTAATAGTGTGTGACCATGAATCATAGTTGTTTCACAATGGCTCATGTGATATAATCATTGTCACTCTCAGTCTCTCATAATTATGGAAATACACATTTAATTGGTATTGCCATGCAATCGGGACATTGCACGGCACTGCAGATAGACAGAGTGATAGATAGAGCGCATATACTAGGCCTATAGCATTGGAGATTAGTAGGTTGACAACTGCTTAGCCTATATATTTATGGACTAATTAATAATAATATAAATAGGCTAATATATATATTTTTGGATGACTTATGCATTAAGTTTGTCGCCAACACTTTGCCACGCTGTCTCCCTTGCTTTAATTGCCTTTACGTTTTTTTTTTTTTGTTTTTTTTTTTTTGCTTTTATTAGATCAAAGTCAAGTCAAGTACATGAATTATAAAGGCAACACACATTTTTCAGTAGAGACGTTGCTGTAAATACACTTCAGTATAAAAATAACAAAAAAGAAATTACAATGATTTACAGTGAACAACAAATAACAATGTGGAGAAAGGAACGAAAGAAACAAAAAACTTCAGGGTCTGTAAATGTGAGATGTCTAAGTAATTTCTGATTTGTGATTTTTGAGTTTTAAACAGTAGTTAAATGTGATTTAAATTTTTTGTAAAAAAAAAATAAATAAATAAAAGTTTATGCATAAAGATTATGTTGTAGTTTTTTTTTATTTATTAAGAAGGTATAAGATAAACAACTGTGGCATTTTTCCATCGTACATAAATCAAAGATATTGGGGAAAAAGGCAAGGAAATATAAAATCAATGTTAGTGCAGAATCCCAAAGTACTTCAGTAAAAGGCAAGAGCAGATTAAAACAGATAGCAAATAGGTAGGCTACAACGAAAATAAAATGAAAAATAAAATGAATGAATAAATAAATAAATATATAAATAAGTGAACATAGATTTCATTGCCTTTACGGTTAATAACCTCCTTTACTTCCTCATATGCTTGTATTAGGCGCTGAGTCTCGTCCAGACTGAGTGATGCAGCCCTCTGCTTCGCTCTGATTGGTCACGTTCAAGGAATCTGTGATCGACCGGCAGGGTCTTTGGAAGGGAGGCGCGATCGCGCACCAGCCTGGCTTTCACAATCCAGACTCGCTAAAGTCGCTCCTTCTCAGCCTGACTTGGCTTTAGTGGAACGGAATAAACCAGGCTGTGCGGGGCAGGCTTTAGCAAGCCTGGATTTGGCTTATATCCTGGCTTATTTAATCCACCTTTCGTGAAATAGGCCCCAGGTTGCATAACCTGCAGCCGAGAGACTTTACGAAACATCAGGGTAAAGCACGCTGCAAGAACTGAGGCTCTCTGCTTTGATGTGGACACACTACGCCAGCACGGGATTTTACCTGTGTCTACACCGGTGTTACGGATTAACTGGTTTCCCTGTTAACTGGTGACCTTTGTTTGTAAACGTCGGGCGTTTCTCGTGGCAACAGCAGATGTTCTAATCACGGCGAGGAGACGCAGCTGACCTCGCGAACGCATGAATGACTATTATTAAATCTCGTTTTTAATTTTCTAGACTTGGCTAACTATCTGCTCAACTTAGCTTGTTGGTGGTTCATGTGGTTTAGTGAAACGGTGGGATCAGAAATCTACTCCATATTTTGCTTTATTTTCTTCTAAATAAAAAAAAAAATTATCCACCCGGGGTTCGATACCGGGTGTGAAATCTAAAAGAAATATTGCAAGTCATTTAATTGGACCACTAGGCTAGAGTACCTGTTGTGGGACACATCTGACAATATAGCACATGTCAGGCAATAACAACCACACGGCCTCCTCCAGGCCCTGTATACTTCTGCCAGATTAACTTGTGACCGCTGTTACTGCGATGATAACAGCCACACACACACACACACACACACACACACACACACACACACACACACACACACACACAAAATATTTAATGTCAGGCAAAAACAACCCCACAGCCTCTTGCTGTTTGCCAGATTAACTTGTGACCGCTGTTAATAAACTATAGTGACTACAATGAATTTGTGACATCGCAACATGCATACAGCTGGCCCTGCAGTTTACAATACAAATCGATTCCCCAGTGGATGCAACAACTGCAAACAGTTGGTGGTTTTATGGGATTATTTGGCCTTCATGATAAAATTTGATGCTGTCCTTTTTATAATAGCGTTGGATACAGCTGTTGCATCCACTGGGGAATCGATTTGTATTGTAAACTGCAGGGCTGCTGTATGCATGTTGCTGTGTCAAATTCATTGTAGTCGCTTTAGTCTATTTCCCCCAAATATCCTCCAAGCAGACAAAATCTCCGATGCTCGACAAACGCTGATCTTGAGAGGCACTACAACGTGTGTGTGTGTGTGTGTGGCTGTGTGTGTGTGTGTGTGTGTGTGTGTGTGTGTGTGGCTGTTATCATCGCAGTAACAGCGGTCACAAGTTAATCTGGCAGAAGTATAGACAAGTTTACGCGCCAAATCCTGGGGGGCGCCATTACCCTACAAAAATGCACTTCATTTCCGCCGGAAGTGGTTTGTGCAGCGTATGCCGGTGTAAACAAACTTCCATGCTAACGCAGCTTCGTCTGGACATGTAGCTCGCTGCTCGTGAGGTTTCAATTTTAATAATTATGTCCTTACAATGGGAACACGGTTCAACCACCTTGACTGTTTGTGTGAAAATAAAAGTTTATGTAAATGTAAAAATGTAATTTCATTTCATTATTGCACTGAACTACGATCATGAATGCTAGGCCTTATGTTCCTTAGTGTAACAGTTTCTTTTAACACAGTTCATCATTCATAGTAAGCTCATGCTGTACATTAATAACACTGGATGAGTTAATTGCTTTGAGGAAACTAAACAAATGGCTTCAACAAGAAAGCGAACGTGTTTAATCCTAACAGGTATTAAACCGTAAAATACAGAAGCAGCCCACATAATTACATCACTATAAAAATATTCATATATAATATTAAAAACTACAATGCACACAGTATTTGTTGTGTTTATCTGTATTTAATGAACAACATGGCTGGGTGCTGATAGACAGGGTCCTCACGAGGCTCTGATCAGTGGACTCTTCAGGTTAACTAGGCCGGCACACTACCGCACACGTCGTTCCAGAGCTAGCTACCTAAAAACCTATGTATGTCTGTGGCTAAAAACAAACCAGCACGCCAAAATGGAAATGGATTGCATCGATGGGAGGAGTTTAGGATGTAGAGCGGAAACGGCTCATAAACTTGTCTATACAGGGCCTGGAGGAGGCCGTGTGGTTGTTATTGCCTGACATGTGTTATATTGTCAGATGTATCCCACAACAGGTACTCTAGCCTAGTGGTCCAATTAAATGACTTGCAATATTTCTTTTAGGTTTCACAACCGGTATCGAACCCCAGGTGGATAATTTTTTTTTAATTTTATTTTATTTTGAAGAAAATAAAGCAAAATATGGAGTAGATTTCTGATCCCACCGTTTCACTAAACCACATGAACCACCAACAAGCTAAGCTGAGCAGATAGTTAGCCAAGTCTAGAAAAGTATAAGAGAGATTTAATGACAGTCATTCATGCGTTCGCGAGGTCAGCTGCGTCCCCTCGCCGTGATTAGAACATCTGCTGTTGCCACGAGAAACGCCCAACGTTTACAAACAAAGGTCACCAGTTACCACGGAAACCAGTTAATCCGTAACACCGGCCGTCACTGGGGAGAGGAGGCAGAGCCAGCGGTGCGAACGTAAACAGAGGAGGGGGAAGAGAGCCAGGATCCACGCTAGGCTGACTTTACCCATCACTCGGGGATCTCAAGTGAGAAACGCTATCTCATTTTGTGTGCACTACTGCTGTATGTGCAGCTAAATGACAATAAAGCTTGATTTCATTGTGTCGGGTTGATAAAACAGTCGGCGCTGAAATGAGCTTGGTAGCTTTTTGGTCGGGGAGTTGAAGCTAACTGGCTGGGCTTGTTAGCTTGGTAGCTTGTAGCTCGAGGAGCGTAAACAAACTGAGTTGGCTGGCTTGAGAGTTGGTTACCTGGGGAGGGAAGGCGGGCTGTGGGCGGAGTCACTGACGCAATAAACCAGAATGACGTATTAAACCAGCAGGAAGTGAAATCCACTCCTTTTACAGGGACAGTTTCAAAAAACGGGCTGTGTGCACTTCTCCATTTATCATAGGCGAAATGCATGGCACAGTATTTATGTGGCCCCAAGACCTTCCCTATCACGCAAAAACAAAGAAAATTTCATTTTTCAGGCCATGGGGCCTTTAAAAGCAGCTGAGAACAAACAGCAGAAGCTGCAGCTGCAGCGTCTAAACAGCTGAATGTTTGCTGCTTTGTGTTCAGGAGTCAAACTAAATCCACACTTACACTTCCTCACGCCTGGTTTCAACCTCTGCTCTCCACCATGGTCCACCCTGGAGGAAGAAACAGAGTCAGAGCAGCAGATTCTCTTTGAGGATGGAAACATGGGCAGTAAATAACCTTCCCTATGAAGGATTTAGCAGAGCACCTCACTCATATCCACCATTCAACATGAAACAATACTCCTCAGGCCCAGGGGCGGACTGGGACTAAAAAACAGCCCTGGACTTTGACTAAGCCCAGCCCAAAATAATGGATGCACGAAAACACCAAAATGATTTAACAAAATGTTAAATTATTGTTTGTTTTAAAAATGTACATTACTTAGCAAACAGACCTAACAATTCAGCCAACAATGAATGAGCAGTAGTATGCATGTGATAACATAGATTGAAAAATAAGACAAAGTGATACCTCTTCTCTGAATAGACAAGCTAAGCCAGTGTGCTGCTGTTAGCCAGTGAACATAGAGCGGAGTGGGAACTCTTCTCTTTGTTACACAATCTATGTCAGTGCTCTGCTGTAGGTGAGAGTTTCTCTGCCTTTTGGACTCATACGGTGCCGGTGCAGCCGTTGGAATGTTTTTTTCTTGGTGGTGCAGGTGCAGGTGAAACGATGGAGGGGTTGTGCCACCCAGATTTGCTTCCCTTCTCCCAATGCGTGAGACTTGAGAGCCCTGCCTCAGTCACCAAAACATAAGGCTAGCAAGATATAAAGGCAATAGCACCTGCACAGTGCACCGGAGGCAGAGCAGCAAACTCCGATGGGAAAAAAAAACGTGCGCTTGAAGACTGTACCACTTCAGGGAAGGGGTGTGTGTGTGTGTGTGTGTGTGTGTGTGTGTGTGTGTGTGTGTGTGTGTTTATACATTTTTTGTTAAGTAATAATGTTATAATTATCATGGCATTTTTTTTATTATCAACCTTAATTTTTGCACTTCGCGTAGTCTGTGTATAGGGAGCGGCGGCCCTGATGCTCTCTCTCTAGTCATCTCAACTTGCACACACTACCACGAGTATCTTTGACACGGCTGAGTGGCGAGTAAGCCTGCGCATCTAAGGACCTACCGGTGCATTGTTGCCACTTATCAGTCTGGATATGGAACAACAGTAGATTACAAGCAAAAAGGGGAGGGAAAAAAACAAACAAAAAAAAAAAGACCGGCCGGCCGCCGGTTGACTGGCAGCACCAGCCGTTCCAGATGGCCAGTCCGCCCCTGCTCAGGCCTCTAGAAGACATTGTGTGTGTGTCTCTCCATACCTGAGAGCCTCCAGTCTCCAGGTTGGATCCTCCAGTCCAGCAGAGAGCAGCTTCACTCCTGAGTCTCCTGGATGATTGTAGCTCAGGTCCAGCTCTCTCAGATGGGAGGGGTTGGAGCTCAGAGCTGAGGCCAGAGAAGCACAGCCTTCCTGTGTGAGCAGACAGCCTGACAGCCTGCACATGGACACACCAAACACAACAACACAGTCTGATACACATACATGTTGGATTATTTCATCAGCACAATAATCTGAAATTATCTGGGTTCATTCAGACAAATATTCAAATGTGTGATGGGCTTTGTGTTTTCATTTAGTCCAGTTTGAAAGCTCTTGAGTTCTCTGATCCTGACCTGAGAGCCTCCAGTCTGCAGTGTGGACTCTCCAGTCCAGCAGAGAGACGCTTCACTCCTGAATCCTGCAGCTGGTTGTTACTCAGGTCCAGCTCTCTCAGACTAGAGGACTGGGAGCTGAGAACTGAGGCCAGAGCTGCACAGCTTCTCTCTGACAGATTACAGCCACTCAGCCTGAAGAGGAATTAGTGAAGAACAAGGTAAAGCTGAAAATATCAGCTTTTTTTCTCATGTAATAAAATTCACCTATAGTTCACCAAAGTTAAAGTATTGAATATATCCAAATCTAAGTGAACCTACACAGATTTCCTGGAGGCTTTGACCACTGGCAGCAGCCTCAGAAGAGCCTCCTCTGAAGCAGAGTATTTCTTCAGGTCAAACACCTCCAGATGTTCTTCTGATGACAGTAAGATGAAGCCCAGAGCTGACCACTGAGCAGGGGACAGTTCCTCTGTGGAGAGACGTCCTGATCTCAGGTACTGTTGGATCTCCTCCACTAGAGAATGGTCATTCAGCTCATTCAGACAGTGGAACAGGTTGATGCTTCTCTCTGGAGAGGGACTGTCCTGGATCTTCTTCTTGATGAACTGGACTGTTTCCTGATTGGTCTGTGAGCCACTTCCTGTCTGTGTCATCAGGCCTCGTAGGAGAGTCTGATTGGTCGGCAGTGAAAGACCCAGGAGGAAGCGCAGGAACAAGTCCAGGTGTCCATTTGGACTCTGTAAGGCCTTGTCCACAGCACTCTGAAGGAGGTGTAGTTCAGATTTCTTGTTGAATCGTGCAGACCACCAGGAGGCTGATTGTTGGAACAGCAGATTGACTCCAGAGTTGATGAATGTCACAAAGACATGAAGAGCAGCCAGAAACTCCTGAAGGCTCAGATGGACGAAGCAGAAAACCTTGTCCTGGTACAGCCCACGCTCCTCTTTAAAGATCTGTGTGAACACTCCTGAGTACACTGAGGCTGCTCTGATATCAATGCCACACTCTGCCAGGTCTGCTTCATAGAAGATCAGGTTGCCTTTCTCCAGCTGCTCAAAAGCCAGTTTTCCCAGAGACAGGATCATCTTCCTGGTCTTTCTAGTCCAGACTGGATCTGTCTCAGCTCTCCCATGATACTTGAGGTTCTGCACTTTGGACTGAACCAGCAGGAAGTGGATGTACATCTCAGTCAGGGTCTTGGGCAGGTCTCCTCCCTCACTGGTTTTCAACACGTCCTCCAGAACTGTAGCAGTGATCCAGCAGAAGACTGGGATGTGGCACATGATGTGGAGGCTTCGGGACGTCTTGATGTGGGAGATGATTCTGCTGGCCTGCTCCTCATCTCTGAATCTTTTCCTGAAGTATTCCTCCTTCTGTGGGTCAGTGAAGCCTCTCACCTCTGTCACCATGTCAACACAATCAGGAGGGATCTGATTGGCCGCCGCGGGTCGTGTGGTTATCCAGAGGCGAGCAGAGGGAAGCAGGTTCCCCTTGATGAGGTTTGTCAGCAGAACGTCCACTGAGGTGGACTCTGTAACATCAGTCAGGATCTGGTTGTTGTTGAAGTCCAGAGGAAGTCGACACTCATCCAGACCGTCAAAGATCAACACAACCTGGAACTGCTCAAAGCTGCTGATTCCTGCTTCTTTGGCCTCAGTGAAGAAGTGATGAACAAGTTCCACCAAGCTCAACTTTTTCCCTCTCAGCAGATTCAGCTCTCTGAAAGTGAATGGAAATGTGAAGTGGACATGCTGGTTGGCTTTGTGTTCAGCCCAGTCCAGAGTGAACTTCTGTGTTAAGACTGTTTTCCCAATGCCAGCCACTCCCCTTGTCATCACTGCTCTGATTGGTCCATCTCTTCCAGGTAAAGGTTTAAAGATGTCCTCACATGTGATTGGTGTTTCTGGTGTGTCTGGTTTCCTGGATGCTGTTTCAATCCGTCTGACCTCATGTTCCTCATTGAGCTCTCCACTCCCTCCCTCTGTGATGTACAGCTCTGTGTAGATCTGATTCAGAAGTGTTGGGTTTCCTGCTTTAGCAATCCCCTCAAACACACACTCACACTTCTTCTTCAGCTTAGATCTGAGTTCACGTTGGCACGCTGCAGCCGCAGTTTCTGAATGAACAAACAAACAAAAACATCAACCAAACGATGTTGTATTACATATGAGAAATGTGAATATTTCCTGGCAAATGGACCTATTGGTCCTGTTCGACTGTCAGAACGTAGCGAGGTGTGCCGAGACCTTAAGGCTGTTTTACGAGTTCTGCAATCGTTTCTATGGCAACAACATGGTTCCAGGTTAGAGTTCCTGGAAGCTGATTTGGGCTCTGCTCCAGGAACTTTTAGGAGGAGCTAAAACGGCTGTCCGTCCTGATTGGTCAAGGCGTTGCCATGACAACACCTCTGTAAACATGAGCTATCAGAGGACGACAACACAAAGCAGCCGCCGCCAAACAGCAGACTGCAGGAACAAACGAAGAGCTGCATGTCCCGATCAGGATTTGGGGAGAATAAAGTTCCCAGTTGAACAAACAACACAGCGCTGCCTCAGCCGGAGCGCCGCCGCTGTCCCGGGGAAGCCGGCGGGACGAGACGGGAAAACAGGAAGCTGCTTTTCACCGGCAGGCAGGAGGAGGACGAGCCGCCCCCTGCTGGCCGGGAGGAAAACTCAGAGGCTGAAATAATCTGTCATCAAGCCACAGCCTGACACATCACAGCTGCTTTGATCTGATTGGCTGTTTCACTCGGCTGCTAATTGACATTTTTTGGTAACCAGTGGGAGTTTGTGAGAAATGAGGAAGAGAATTTAAAAGTTTCTCAGAGTTTAGAAGAGCTGGACGTCGAGTGCACAGCCAAAGAAGAAAAATCATGAAGCTAAAAGAATAAAACTAAGATTTTTTTTAATTTAAATTTTTTTTTTTTCCTCCTCACTGCTCCACAGACGCTCAGCCAGCTCCTCCTGCTTCATCCTCCTCAGGAAGTGCAGTGTGATCTGCAGAAAAAACTCCCTGCTCCTCCTCTGCTCTTCCTCCTCATCCTCCCTCTGCCTCTCTAAGCATTCTGGGTAATCTGGCCTCAGAGACCTCTGCAGGTTTTTCAGCTCGTTCTTCACAAAGGTGACCATGTTCTCCTCCAGCAGCTGCAACACAAAAATAAAAGAATTAAACTTCCATATTAAATTTTGGACACAAAACACAAAATCAAATGCAGGTCAAAGAGCCTGAGGCTGGGCTGCACCAACGAGGATTCATTTTTAAACCCAGTTACATCACGGTTTGCACCGACCTTTAACTGTGATCTGGTTTGAACTTTCATCTACACATGAGGGGCTTTAACTTTGAAAATATCTGCATTTTGGAGCAAAATGATGGAGTTGTTCAAAGACAGAGACAGACTGTCCTGTCAGTCAGAAAGTCTCTTTTTTCTAATGATTGTGTTTTCTTTTCTCTTGCAGGATTTGTCCGCCCTGCTGCATTTCTTCAGCCCAACCTGTTTCTCAGAAGAGGAGGAGAAGTTTGAACGTCTGTGGAGCCACGATGAGCAGCTCACTGCTTGTTAGCGAGCCACAGCAAACTGGTTCCCCTGTCAGAGGAAACAGACAAACTGCTTTCTCTCTTTCTGCTTCCTGGCTTCTGACAGCATGTGAGTCTGTCTGCTTTTAGTCCTCAACCTTCATGTGATCACTTGTTCCTCTGTTTTCCCAGTGAGCATCTTCACTGAACTGTCATCCGCTGAGGAAAGTTGAAATCTGTAAACTTGGACCAACTGAATCAGGATCAGTTTTTAACTGAGCAGCAGAGCTCTGCTTCCTTTGAAATCTGATCTGCTCTTTTTAAACCGGGCTTTGCTAAACTCCCAGGGCTCAAAATGACGTTTTTCCCTCAGTGTCTGGAAGCTGTCCCGAATTCTGCCTTCAGCTGTCCCAGACTGAACAACCACTGTCCAAAATTAAAGATCTTTTTTCATTGTACACAGTACATATGGTTTAATAACTTTATTTCAGTAAGTCATCACTTTACTGACTCACTCTGGTCCAACATGGACGTTCTGGTTGTTCACTGCACTGAGATCTGAATAAAAACATGAAATCAGCCGAGGTGTTTGGCCACAGTCACTTTTCAATATTCTGTTGCTGACTGGCTGAGTGACTGTTTTTTCTGTATTTCTGACTGCTGGATCAATAAATGCATCACAAACTGCAGTGCAAATGCAAACCTGTCTCTGATTGGTGGACGCCGATGGAAATGTACACACACACTGTCTTTCAGCATCAGTCCTCTTCTTGTGCTGCTGCTTTGCCACTTTTTCCTGCCTTCTCTGCATCACAGAGTCGAACCTCTGGGCCGTGGACGGAGGTGCACAGCTGCCCGTGTGAAGCGGCTGATTTCTGCAAACAGCCCGTGTTGGAGATCCAACATGGAGGCATTTTGCATTCAGCCTTGTGAGCGTATTCTTGTCTAAAGCAGCGAGTTCTGCAGGCAGCTCAGCTCACATCAGATATTTTACAAAGCCAAGTGGCAGCGAGCCGATGGAAGAAAAGCTGAGCGCTGTAGAAGCAGTGAGAGACACCAGCTTTTAATCCCTGTGGACAGAGTGACTGACACAAACCATGTGGACACAGCCTCCCAGTGACGCTCTGCCTTCATCATCAGTAGGCACACTGACACATTTCACTTCTTTTACAATCATTTCATTTGTGACGGTGAGTTTCTCTGCTGTCCCAGACACTGTAGATTTGTGTCCCCGCTGCTGTTTTTATCGTCCCCAGGACAACGGGACATCCTTCATTTCCAACACTGACTCTGACTGGAACTAATCTCAAATTAAATGGATCCTTGTTGCTGTAATCCAGCCTGAAAGATGTGAAGAGAGCAGCACGGAGACGATTCAGAGCAGAATGGCTGTTTTTCAGTCGCTATGTTGTTGGACATTTCCACACCTTAAATATGGAGGCCAGGTCTGTTTGATGCTGCTGGGCAGACTGAGCACTGGGAACCTCTGAGCTCTGCTGCTGGACTCTGTGGAGGACACACACACACACACACACACACACACATACACACACGGTTATTGGATGTGATGTTTTGAAAGAGGAAACTCAGTCAACAGAGTCTGAAGGATCAAACCAATTCTGGATCTCATGAATCTGATGACAGAAAAACACCTGATTTATCATCAGTTTGAAATAATTACCCATCATCCTCAGAGTGGAGGCTGTCTCTGAACTCAATAAGACGTCCCATAGAGCGTTCACTCTTCATGGACACACAGCTGGGCTCAGGTCCAGGTCCAGGGGAGTCTGGTCTGTCCTGCTGGATCCTGATAGAAACATCATGAACACACTGAAGGGATCTGCTTTACTTCCTTAGTGACACACTAAGAAAATAATAACTTGACATTAAAACATAGAAATAAAATATGATGTAAGCACACACAGAGCTTCTCCTGTGAATAATGCTGCTGTGCTGATTTGCCTGCTGAGCTCTGAGATGGAGAACAGTCATGGACAGTCAGAGATCCTCATCTCACCTCTTAGCTTTGGTCTGGCTGTCATGTTCCCCAGACAGAGAGCTTTCAGAGGCAGGGAGCCCCTTCATTCTTCTCCCAAATGGCTCCATAGCCGAGCCGACACCTTGACACAAACACAGCGGCTCATTCAGGACAACAAGCTTTCCATGAGTCACATGGAAGTCAGCAGATATGAAACTATGGATTTGGGAAATGTCTGGGCAAGATCCGTTGATGCAATAATAAAATAGTGTTAGATTTTTATTTTTTTATAGTAATCTCCCTTGTTCTTCTTCTTCTCATTATAATTCTCATCATTATTTTACCTTTAAACTGTTGATTTTGAAGGGAGAGGAGCGGCAGGAAAGACAAATGGCGTGCGGCCCCTGTTTGCTGCGCGCCGCCGTCACTTCCTCATTTAGTGTCAAAGTAAGGAATTAACATTGATGTTGACATTATAACACAATGGCTAAAATGTTTTGGCACTACAGATATCCTGATGCCTGTGGACGGTGGTGTGTGTCTGTGTCTGACTCAAGTCTTCCATGTAATGTGTGTGTGAGCCTCCTTTCCATTCCTGTGGTGGGCAAACAGGTGAGCAGTGTGAGTGTGAAAGTGGTGTGAGCCTGGTTTCTTTTTTTTTTTTATAATTATTTTTATTGCTTTCATCGAGAAATAATACAAATACCAGCATACTGTATACATTTGTACTCAAAACACAATAGAATTCCTACCAGTAACAGTATTCCTCTACATCACAGGATCTTAGATCAGACTCACACTCACCCTCATACTCATACCTTTACACATACACCCACACATTTACCCACATGAAATAAGTACCTTCCTCTACTCTCCACACTTCCACTCATCCACATAGCATTCAGTTCCACACCTACACGTATACCATTCACCCTTCCCCAGACACACATAAACAGTCACACACATACAAACAATTACACACATACTTCCACACACACTTGGTTCCCATTCTTTAGCCATCAAATCCAGTCTTATTTTTTAGCCGATATGTTAACAAGGCTTCATAGATGTCCTGCCATACCTTACTAAATTGTTGCCTTTTGTTCCGCTCTTCATACATTGATTTTTCTTAAACCCTTCAATTCTTGTAGTGACGGGGCCTGTGTGTCCTTCCAGTGCTTTAAAAGTAATTTTTTATACACCAAAGAGGAGAAAAGGACCTTCCATCCTATAGGGTATATCAGATTGTCTGTCTTTTGGAAGATACCGTTCAGAGCTGTAAATCTAACTGGGATTTTACAAGCCTTGGTCAACCATTTTTGAATTTCTAACCAGCCCTTATAAACTTTGTCACATTTCCAAAAGGCATGTATTATTGTTTCCTCTTGTGTGCCATATGTTACACAGAGGGGAGAGGCGGAGACGTCAAATTTATTTATCTTAGATTTAGTGTAGTATATTATTGTCATAAGCTTATATTGTATGAGGCGCAAATTCTCATTCGTGGTAATAGTGTTAGTTAAATTTAAACACTCTTTCCATGTTACGATAGAGTCATTGGTTATATGGTCCTTGCTGTATATTTTTTGGAGTGAATAATTATCTACCTGTGCTTCTATGAGCAGGCTGTACACTCTCCCTATTAACTTCTTTTTTTCTCCTGAATTTAGAAGTAGCCTCTCCATAGGTGAGGGTTCTGTACTGTAATTTAAGACAAAGTTTTTTTTTGTTTTTTTTTTTCCCTCAAGAACAAAAACAGATTGCAGGGCATAGTGAAAGCGTGCAGCAAAATTGCAGGGATTAATCTTAGTGCTCTTTCTGACATATACAAGCTCAGAACCCTCAGTAAGGCCCGCTCACTCCTCTCCGACCAGAGCCACCCCTTGGTTGGTGAGTTTGTGCTGCCCCCCTCAGGCCGCAGGTACATCCTGCCAAGATGCAGAACGAACAGACTAAACACTCGAAACACTCTTTTGTCCCTGCTGCCGTTGGGTTCCTGAACAAATGATTGAGAATTGTCTGTTCTAATTATTGTTTTTTTTCTGTGTCATATGAGTTGTTATTCTGTGTTTGTGGCTGATTGTTTTGTCCTTCTACTGCTGGCTGCAGAGCAACTTGCCCCACAGGGATAATAAAAGACTCCTTGAACCTTGAACCTTGAACCTTGAGACTCTCTTGTGGCAAAACCACACGACTGCTTTTCTAAAAGAAACTAGTTACTGAGTTTAAGGAGGAAAAAGAGAAATGCAATCAGTGCGTCCAGGTATTGTGCCTTTTCAAAAAGCATATTTAGCATATAATGAGCACACATTTCTTTCAAAAGTCTACAATATTCAAAATGAAAACTCTCATAAATATCAAATTATTAACAGATGTATTAACACCACCGAGTTAATAAAGAACACTAACATATGTCCTGTTACCCCAGTTTAAAAATAGAGCTAGACACTTTCGACATTTGCATTTCACTTCCAAAATACAATATCTCAGATAAAAGTGGCGAAAAAAAAAATACTTACTCCGACATGAGCCTTAGCGCTCTCCGTGGTACGAGCACAGCATCGCGGGGGCGAGCTTTTTGCGAGCGCGTGCTCCCTTCGCCGTTCGGGCCGTTTCGGGGGAGGGGGGGGGGGGGGGGGGGGGGGGGGGGGGGGGGGTTACTGACTGGACGCTGCATCAGATACATCACAGCAGCACTGTAGTGTTCTATCCCAGTGAAGACATTTAAACTCAGCTGTATCAAGTCCTATCATTTGTTTTAGGATTCACCATTCACCATATTTACAAGCCTGATCAGTGACGTGCCGCTGTTATTGATCATATCATTTGCACATGCACAAACAGCTGGTAAACACAGAAAATGCCGACCCGAAATAATTTTCCCTCCATCGCTTTAGCGCCCCCTCTGGCGTAGCGCCCCTATGCGCCAGAGTGCATACCTACTTATTGCGTCACTGTGTGTGTGTGTGTGTGTGTGTGTGTGTGTGTGTGTGTGTGTGTGTGTGTGTGCGTGCGTGCGTGCGTGCGCGCGTGCGTGAGTGTGTGTGTCTGACCACAGGAGGCTCGACTGGTCAGGAGGAACTGGGCTGGGAAAATGTTTCAGAGGAACATTATTGGAAAAAGCTGCGGAGCCACTCAGTGATCACTGTTTGACTGATGAGAGCGACGGACTGGAGCGCAGCGTGAAGTGAAGTGCTGCTTCAGCTTCACACTCAACTCCTCTCCTGCAGACGTTTGGAAATCACTGGCTGATTCACATTAAATCACCTTCTGTGATCCAAACTGAGCCTCATTAACCAGGCCAGCTCAAAGACAGGCACGGCTGCACACTTTCCTCATTCAAACAGAAAAATAAGAAGAAAAGAGACGTTTCATTTCCTCGTAAAGTGGGAACCAGGATGTGTTGATCATTTTCTCTGTTGGTTTTGTTGCTTCTTCATGTTCAGACTTTTATCTCCAAAACGCTCCGGTAACACTTCACAATAAGAGTACAAGAATCAATGTTAGTTAATGCCATAATAAACATTAAGTAATAGGTAATAAACATTAATTAAACGTTAACTAACTGTTAACTAATGTGTCTAAGAATCATGTACTAATGCTGTTCATGCTAAGGTATTAATGTATATGTTATTTAAGGGTTATTGTAGATATTATTAACATTAGGAAATGCCATAATAATCATTAACTAACAGTTAATTAACCATTACAGCATTAACTAAAGTTAATTGTTGTACTCTTATTGTGAAGTGTTACCGACGTTCTTGCTGATCTTCCCCCAAAGCCAGAAGTGGAATTTTAGAGCTTTGTGTGTGTGTGTGTGTGTATGTGTGTGTGTGTGTGTGTCATTCACATTGCGGGGACAAAATCCTGCCTTCTCCCATAAAAAAAAACCAAAAAAAAAACCAAAAAAAAAACAAACTGATTTTTATGTTAACAGTGACGGTTTGGGTGCAGCTGTTGAGTATGAATCTTAAAAGTGTGTGTGTGTGTGTGTGTGTCTGTGTGTGTGTGTGTGTGTCTGTGTGTGTGTGTGTGTGTGTTTTAAGGTGTGGTGTTGCTAAAGTTACCAGCTCCAGGCAGGGTGTGGCTGTGTCGGTGTGTAAAGTCTAAGTGTGTGTGCACGTATTCACAGGTATGAGGAGGGTGTGGCTGCGTGTGTGTGTGTGTGTGTGTGTGTGTGTGTGTGTGTGTGTGTGTGTGTGAGTGTGTGTGAGTAAGTGAGTGAGTCTGCATGCCTGTGTGTAAGCGGCTGTAACCTCAGGCTGTTGATTTCAGAGTGTGTGAGGTGAGGGAGTGTCTGCCGCCGCAGGACACACTTTTTATCGCTTTATGTAACGGAAACAGCCAGCGAGCAAACATCAAAGAACCGAGCACCAGAGCTGCACCTGAACGCCTCGTTTCAACACATTCATACCAGTTCTTGGAAAAAAAAAAACATAAATCCTAAAAAATAAAAACAGCTGAGGATGAGCTCATCCCTCTGGCAGGTTGGTTTTATCTGGTTTGAAGACAGTAAAGTTTAGAAAATTCAAAATGAGATGTAAAGATGAATGTTAGAGTGGATTGTTTTGTTGTTGCTGTTGGTAAATTATTACACTTTATGAGATGATGATGATGATGATGATGATGATGATGATGATGATGATGACGGTGTAAAGTTCCTCGTCTCCATGGCGTTACGTAACACCTGGCCTTTGTTTTCTTGGAGTCGGAGCTCCGACTTCTCCTGAACTCCTGAACATGTTTCCTCTGGGCGTGGGCAGCTCCATGTGAATCACACACACACACACACACACACACACACACACACGGTGATGGTGGAAAGTTCCCTCAGCAGGGCAGGGAGGTGAGCTCACCTGGACGGCTCCTCTCTCTGTGTCCCAGCGGCTTCACAGGAAACTCACCTGGACAAACTCCTCAGCTCCAGGTCTGCAACCACCGGGTCACATGACCTGCACGCCGGTCACATGACCTGCACGCCGGGTCACATGACCTGCACGCCCGGTCACATGACCTGCACGCCCGGTCACATGACCTGCACGCCGGTCACATGACCTGCACGCCGGGTCACATGACCTGCACGCCCGGTCACATGACCTGCACGCCCGGTCACATGACCTGCACACCGGGTCACATGACCTGCACGCCGGTCACATGACCTGCACGTTGCGCGCACGACCTGCACGGCGCTCTCAGATTTGCTGAGTTTTGGGGTCGACCTGGCTCAGTGCAGCCTTGCAGCTGGACTTGGCGGCAGCTTGGTGGCAGAGGCTCTCACCTGCTGCTGCGTGCTGATTGGAGGAAAGCTCCAGTGTCACCTGTCAGTCATTCAGCCAGCGGAGGCTAACGCTGGCAGACATGTGTGCAACGAAAACAATCCATCAGACATAATAATCAGTCAATAAGAGGTGATGTGATAAAGTGTCAGCTGCTCTGTGAAGCTGCTGGTGGCTTCAGAGCTCCGGAGTCATTTTCTCCTGTGGGAACTCTGTTTACTGTTTGGACTCAGTCTGGCTGTCTAATCCCAACATAATCCATCAGAACCCAGAAATAATCCCATCAGATCAGAGCACATCCAGTCAGATTAGCTGCTGGTTTACAGGTTTACATGAGAGTCAGCAGGTCGCTGGGGAACCGATGTACTACAAATAGCAGCAGCAGCAGTAGTAGTAGTAGTAGTATTAGTAGTATTAGTATTAGTAGTAGTACTAGTAGTAGTAGTAGTCGTAGCAGTAGTAGTAGTATTAGAATTAGTAGTAGTAGTAGTAGTGGTAGTAGTGGTAGTAGTAGTAGTAGTATTAGAATTAGTAGTAGTAGTATTAGTAGTATTAGTCGTAGTAGTAGTAGTAGTAGTAGTAGTAGTAGTCGTAGTAGTAGTAGTAGTATTAGAATTAGTAGTAGTAGTATTAGTAGTTTTAGTCGTAGTAGTAGTAGTAGTAGTAGTACAATTATTATTATTATTTGTATTAGTAGTAGTAGTAGTCGTAGTAGTAGTATTAGTAGCAGTAGTATTAGTATTAGTAGTAGTATTAGTAATAGGCTAGTAGTACTAGTATTAGTAGTAGTAGTAGTAGTAGCATTATATTAGTAGTAGTAGTAATAGTATTATTATAATTATTATTATTATTGTTATTATTATTATTATTATTAGTAGTAGTAGTAGTAGTAGCATTAGTAGTAGTAGTAGTAGTAGTGGTATTAGTAGTATTGGTAGGATTATTATTATTAGTAGTAGTAGTCGTCTTAGTAGTAGTAGTGGTATTAGTAGTATTGGTAGTATTATTATTATTAGTAGTAGTAGTCTTCATAGTAGTAGTAGTGGTATTAGTAGTATTGGTAGTATTATTATTAGTAGTAGTAGTAGTCATCACAGTAGTAGTAGTAGTAGTGGTAGTAGTAGCAGTAACAATGCTAGCTGTATTTGTAGTGTTGGCAGTTGTTCAGTGTTTCAGATTAACAGGTTTAGACGTTGTCAGCAGGTCTGCATCAAATCGAGACTTTAACTCTAGATCACCTCAGTTTTCCTGTCACTCAGGACGCTCTGTGCATGGCTTTGTGTTATGAGATGATAATACATGAGAGAATAATACATGAGATGATAATACATGAGATGATAATAAATGAGAATAATACATGAGATGATAATACATGAGAGAATAATAAATGAGATGATAATACATGAGAGGATAATAAATAAGATATAATTATTATTAATTTTGGGGTAATTTATTTTCTTTTTCCAATCTTTTTTTAGACTAATGTTTCATCTTTTCTCTCATGACTTAGACTGCTCTTTTATGTAATCCAGCTGGGCGATCCCACATTTCTCCACATCTGTCTGTCTGTCTGTCTGTGTGTGTGTCTGTGTGTCTGTGTGTGTGTGTGTTTCTGTCTGTGTGTCTGTCTGTCTGCTCTGAGTCTTGTGTTGCTGCTGAGCGTCAGATGAACAAATGAACACATGAACACATGAACAGATGAACAGAGGAGTAGATGAACAGATGAACACATGAACAGATGAACAGAGGTTAGCTCTCTGTGTCTGTGAGTGTCCAGCTGCTGAGTCCAGATGTGTTGGAGGGACAAAGCAGCCGTTCTCACTCCTCTGTTTGAGTCTCAGTCTGTTAAATGGAGCTCTGTGTGGAAATGGAAATGTGCAGGGAGAGTCCCAGCACACACACACACACACACACACACACACACACACACACACTGTGGCCCTGTTGTGCCACTTCCTGCCATGAGTGTGTATGAGTGTGTGTGTGAGTGTGTGTGAGTGTGTGTGTGTACAGTGTGAATCACAGTGAGTAAGCCGGCGTGTAGCGACCTGCAGCAGCTCGGCCTCAGCAGCAGATAAATAGCGGCGGCGGCAGGTCGAGGCTGTTTTTTCTCTTCACGACTCCACAGGAACAGGATTTCTCCTCCTCCACTTCTTCTTCTTCTTTGATTTGATTTGTTTTGTGAAAAGCGACTGAGGGACGATGAGCGGCCGCCTGATCCGCCTGGCCGGCCTGCTGGCTGTGCTGAGCGCCGTGCAGGCCACCTACACCTGGCACTGTGAGTCCTGTGTGTGTGTGTGTGTGTGTGTGTGTGTGTGCTGTTTGAGCTCTGTTTAAAGATAACAGTTTGAGTTTGCAGAGTTTGGGCTGTGAGGCGTTCAGGTGTCCTCTGGTGCTCATGGAAACCCCTGGAACCTGAGAGGTGGTGGATCTGATCAAACATCTGGATGTGTTCAGGAGCTTCTGGGAAATGAAGTTTTTTGTGAGGCTGCGTGTTCAGCTCATAAATGACGTTCAGAGCTCCGTGTGCAGGTGTTGCTCACCTGGGACGTGTTTCTGTCGTACCTCAGCGCCTCAACAAAGTCCTGGTCTGAGACGTTGACTTGGTTTTTGGAAGTGAGAGCAGAGTCCAGCGTCCTGAGAAGGTGTTTCTGCCTCGGCGGCTGTTTGGACGTTGCTGACCCGTGTGTGTGTGTGTTTTTTTTTACATGTTGTATAACGTGCTGAGGGTGTGTGTGTTCTGACACGTACAGACATCAGGGGAGAGGTCCTTTAAAAACCCTGGAAAGTGATTTTCCCTGGAGAGCAGGAGGCTGCTCGCTGACAGCTGGTTATGATTTATCAGACTGAAGTTTTGGTCTGAATTAGATTCTTAGGTTCAGATATTTATAACAATAATTTAAAAAATATAAAATAACAGACTTTATCTATACGGCACTTTTCATAAAGAAAAAAAAATTACAAAATCCTCCACAGCAAAACATAAAACACACATTATTATGCATGAAAACATGATTTGAAGCCTCTGGTGCATGGCGGTCACTGCAGTGGACAGGTGTTTTAAAGTCATTTTCTCCTAAATGCAGTGGTTTCTATGGTGGAATTGCATATCAGCTGTTAGAATGCTCTCTGCTGCTCCCCTCCATTGAGCTTCATGCAGAGACTGTCAGTTCTTGTTGCTGAAAACATATTAATACCAGTATGATGACATGGTAATACCAGTCCCGCATCTTAAAGAAGTATGGAGACTCAGAAATGTTCATGCCCTAAGAAGAGTAAAAACACATGAGAAGAAAAAATCTTGACTCAGGCTTTTATAATTCATGCATGAAAGGGTTAAAAGTTATTAATGATAATGGAGAAACACAACAAGGTGTTTTAAAGAGACAGAAAGCGTGTGTGTGTGTGTGTGTGTGTGTGTGTTGATGTGTCAGAGATGCAGAAATGTTCGTTTGTGTGATCAGTGGAGCTGAACGCTGCATTTTAATACACTGGGGGGTAAAAAAGGGGCATCAATATTAAAGGTGCATTACGCAAAAATTCTCAAGGATGGTTCCATTGAGACTAAACTGATAAAAAAAAAAAAATCTGGATGTGAGATTTGTTGAGTCTACATGGTTCTCACTGCCAGCCTGATAAACTTCATGCTTACTCCTCATTTTTTTGTCGGTTGAGTCTAAACGGTCCTCACTGCATCAGTGATGTGTAATGTGTGTGTGCAGTGTGTTTGCAGTGTGTTTGCAGTGTGTGTGCAGTGTGTTTGCAGTGTGTGTGCAGTGTGTGTGCAGTGTGTTTGCAGTGTGTTTGCAGTGTGTGTGCAGTGTGTGTGCAGTGTGTGTGTGTGTGTGTGTGTGTGCAGCAGAGTGGACGTCCTGGCGTCAGAAGGAGCCTCAGCGCTGCAGCCACGCCCGGCTCACTAACTCTCCTTCCCACAATCCTCTGCAAACTTTCCACACACACTCTCTCTCTCTCACATAGAGAGAGGTCCCTTCATCTTAAAGGGACACTTCACCCAAAATCATTAGGAAAGCCACAGTGTGTGTGTGTGTGTGTGTGTGTGTGTGTGTGTGTGTGTGTTTGTATGAGCCAGAGTGAGCGAGCAGCATGAAGCCTCATGGTCACTTCAGCTCTTTGACTGCTGCTGTGTTCTCTGACCTGATCTCACTCTTCCCTGATGGGAGCTACTATAAACTCCTTTATCTGCTCCAAACTGGATATTTCGTACAAGATCAGGAAATAATTGATAAACTTGGCTGTGCACTTATCTAAATCTATATTTACATATTTTTTCCTTGCTGCTTTCTGTATGTACAGTTCAGTTATTTATTTTTTCCCCACATTATATGACACTTGTTGGGTTTCAGTGTCCCTCCAATTATTGTTTATTGTAATTTCTTCTTTGTCGGTTATGTATATATGGGGGAAATGATATTGGTTTGGCGCCCTCTTGTGGCTGGGTACAAAGCCTTGGATTGTGAGGTGAAACGCCGCGGCTGGTAAATAGTTCCAGCTGTGTTTTTTTTGGGGCCCTGAGGAAGACTGAGAGTGGATACGCGTCGGTCTGTTTAGTCGCCTTGCTCACGTCATAAATCATCATTTTGCTTCATTCAAACATGGAGTGTCTGCATCAGGCGAGACCTCCAGGGTTTTGTTTCTAAAAGGACTTTGAGCCGCCGTGCAGCTGGCGTATAAGACCTGAAGCCTTTTCAGTGTTTTAGGAACGCTGAGCTGTCTGATGTCTGACGAGTGAAGATAAAATGCGCGTCACACGCAGAAGATGGAGATCTTTGATGCTGGACGGCTGGAAACTGTGAAAGACAGCTGGGCCAATGGAGGTCAGACGCTCCGATCAGGAGCATTTGACCTTGACTTTCCCTGATTTCATTCTGCCAGCAGGTTTTTTTTTACTTTGTTTGGAGAAAAACAAAAGCTGAAGCCTGAAGATAAGGAGTGAGCGGGCTGCTGAGGCGGCGCCATGGTCCAGACGAGTTCCTTGGTGTTTCGTGGCCTCAGTGATGAGTCAGCTGATGTTTGATCACGGTGACCGCAGGCTCCCGGCTGCTGTCGCGACATGAAATCCCTGATTCAGAATCAGTCATGTCTGCTGTGGTGAGCCTCGCCTGACCCAGGCAGACAGACACACCTGAACACACCTCGCCTTCCCTCCTCAGGGAGCTGATTTTCCTGCACAGATCCTGATATGAAAACATCATCCATCTCCCCTCCACCTCAGCCCAACAGGGCGGGGCGGGGACTGTTACCAAGAATTCATGGCTGCAGCTCGTTCCAAAACACTGACACAGATACCAGACCACAGCGGAACCACAGGGAACTATGTTCTGCCAAAGAACTAGAGTTCTCATCGGGCCTGAAAATTAAGACCTGGGCCATACTGGGCCAGCCCGAGGCCCTACCCTACCCTACTAATTAGCTGAACTTTAGACCCGACAGCCCGATAAAGCCCGGAAAAAAGAAAGGAGAGGAGAAAAAAAAAAGATCGCCAAATTCGCCATTATTTAGCAGCGCCGGTGGCTCAAATTCTAGTAGCAGTGAGAGAACGGACATAATAGTTGGCGAAAGGCAGCTTCACCACAGAACCAGAACCTGAAGCCCTATACCCTACCCGACCAATTCACATACATTTTAGGCGGTTCGGGCAGAATTTGAGAACTCTACAAAAAAACATGTCAGTTCATATTTATCCGCCTCAAAAGTGTTCTGCACAGCAGCCCTGGTTCTCCGTGGAGGCTGTTTGGAGGTTGTTTGGAGGCTGTTTAGAGGCTGTTTGGAGGCTGTTTGGAGGTTGTTTGGTAGCTGTTTGGAGGCTGTTTGGTGGCTGTTTGGTGGCTGTTTGGAGGCTGTTTGGTGGCTGTTTGGTGGCTGTTTGGTGGCTGTTTGGTGGCTGTTTGCAGGGCGAGCTGAGTGTTTTTCCTGGGCAGAGCCGAGCGGTGACGTGCTGCAGCCTGCTGATCTGATCTGAGGTCAGTGTGGTGACACCGCCCTGTAGGCTCAGACTCTGCTGCTGCGACCACATGACACACCACACCACAGGCTGGTTTTTACATTTTTTCCTGAAGTCGTTTGAAAAAAATCAAGTTGCAGAGTGCACCTTTCTTTTTTTTTTTTTTTTTTTATCATAATGTCATTTCCACTGTGAGTTAAAGCAGCGAAACCTCAACCTCCAGCTTCACCAGTTCACTAACTTTCACTTTTCCCTTAAAGATGACACTCCTCCTTCACTGAGAAGGCTTACAGAAGCTGTGTAGACAGATGAAGGGATTTTTCATCCTTTTTTAAAATGATAAAGATGCGATGAACTGAGTGAATGTGCTGTTGCTGCATGATTCTGTGTGGTTGTGATTTCACCATGTTTAAATACTACTAACACTATTACTGTGACCAATAATAATAATTATTATAACAATATAAGCACCTACAAATGATCTAAAAGCATAATTTACAATGTAAGTAAAAAATGAAAGGGTGTATTAATAAGGAAACATGTTTAAAATAAGTGGTTAAAAATAAATAGAAATATAATCTATACACATGAAAAAGAAAGAATGAAATTTGAATCTAAAAACTTGAGATGTTAATGAGCGCTGCCGTCTTCGCTCCGCAGCGACGATGCGTTGTCTGTGCAACGGGAAATCTCGGTACTGCCTGCGGGACGCCTGGGGCCTGCGCTGCGTCGACTGCCAGGGCAACACGGAGGGCCGCCACTGCGAGCGCTGCAAGGACGGCTTCTACCAGCAGGGGGCGCGGCAGGACTGCATGCCCTGCGGCTGCCACGGCGCAGGTGAGACACACACACACACACACACACACACACACACACACACACACACACACAGAAATAGAGGACTGTATGACAGTATCTGATGTGTTGTTTTTTAATGATTTCTAGTGAGTCATTTGGAAATACATAAATAAATGATTCAATAAACCTTAGTTTAAAAAAAAGGAGCAAATTGAGAATAACCCTAACCCTAACCCAAATAAGTTTGTGGAAATGGCCAGAGCACAGGCAAAGAGAAAAACAAAAAAAAAAGGAAAAAAAGATTTAAAAAATCAAAAATATGTTAGCAAAAAATACCAGAACAAAAAAAGTTAAAAAAAAAAATAATAAATAAATAAAAAATAAATAAAAAATAAGCAAATTAAGTCAGCAAAAATTGGTAGAACACCAGTAAAAACAAAAACAAAAAAACAAACAAACTGGTCAGTGGAGCTTTATGGATGTAGAAATTTCTGATTTCTGACAAAAAAAAAATGCATCTGGGGTTTTTGTAGCATCCCATGACTCCCCTGTCTCCAGGCTGGGACCCCCTGCAGGTCAGGAGCCACAGTTTGAAAACCACTGTAACATTACATGACAAAACAGACACTCATGAGTCAGAGCTGATGTGCCTTTGAGCCAGGCAGTGACGCCTCAGCTGCTTCAGAGTCACAGAGTGGCTGCCTCCCGGTTTGGGACGTCCCATGTGAGCCTCATGTGTGTTCTTTCTGCTCTCGCTCTCTCTCTCTCTGTGTGTGTGTGTGTGTGTGTGTGTGTGTGTGTGTGTGTGTGCAGGCTCGGTCAGCGCGCGGTGTGACAGCAGGGGGCGCTGCAGCTGTAAGGAGGGCGTGTCAGGAGACAAATGTGACCGTTGCCGTGACGGCGTGATGGGACCGGACGGCTGCAGGCAGAGGTGAGGGGCGGAGACTTCATCACAGACTTTATTATTATTTTTCTTTAATTATTGTCTCCTTTAACCCTTTGAATCCCAGACAGACTCGCCTGATTCCTGCCAAAAACATCAGAGGAAAGACAATGAGCAACTTCCCAAGAAACGGCCCCAAAAATTTACAAGAAAAAAATCAAAGGTTACAGGAAAATTATCTTTAAAAAGACAAGAAAAAAGAAAAAAAGAAAAGACAAAAGAAAGAAAGAAATGGAAAATTACCTGAAATTTTTTCAGACAAAAAGGAGTGAGAGAGAATCATTAGAAACTTTTACAAAATATTGTAATATTATATAAATTTTACTATGAATAGTATCATAATATTATTTGTATGTATTTAAAATTACATATTACAGGAAAAAAATGTCTTCTTTTTTGGCTTATTTTCAGGCCATTTTTTGTTTGTTTTGTCTTTTTTATTTTTTTCTTTCATTCTGTTGTTTATGTACTTTTTTCATTGATTTTTTGGATCATTTTCTTGTAACTTGTTGCTCATTTCTCACTCATGTTTGGGTCGCCCAAGTTTTTCAAAGCAATCAAACCAATCTGACATTACATCATCAACCTGTCAGTCATATTTAAATCAGGCCGTTTGTCTCGTTGTGTTCTATAATCTGAGGATGTTTGTTTTAATAATTTGACACTGATGTTTATAATATTTAGTAAACACAACATCATTACTGACAAAGAATCCAGCCGCTCTGTTGTGTTCGCTGTCAGAATTTCTTTGCGGTTGTTTGTTGTTTTGTTGTTGTTGTTTTCTGTGTTTTTTGTTTGGCTTTTCAGTATAAAAGCTGACTTCCTGTTTCTGTCTCAGTCGTCAGCCCAGACAGGAAGCGGAAACGCCGGCGTGTTTCTGTTTCGGCCACAGCAGCCGCTGCTCGGCCACGCCCGGCTTCTCCGTCCACAACATCACCTCCGACTTCAGCACAGGTAGGCCCACGCCGCTTCACAATAAGAGACCCTGACTCCCTCACACTGTTCTGCTTCACAATAAGAGACCCTGACTACTTCACACCACTCTGCTTCAAAGTAAAAGACACAGACAAAAACCTACTGCCATTCTGCTTCACAATAAAAGACTCTGAGCACAACCTTCCATTGCTCTGCTTCACAATAAAATACCCAGGACTACATCACACTGCTCTCCTTCACAATAAAAGACCACAGCAACAACATTACACTGCTTTGCTTCACAATAAAAGACCCTCAGCGATAGACAAAGCTACTGTTTAAAATAATACACCAGGGATTTTAAGGTTCAATGAAGTTTGACCTTGTGTGTGTGTGTGTGTGTGTGTGTGTGTGTGTGTGTGTGTGTGTGCAGGTGTGGATGGCTGGCATGTAGCCACAGCGCAGGGCGTCGCCCTGGACGACGTGAGCTTCCGCTGGTCCCCAAAGTACAAAGACATCGAGGTGATCTCCAAGAACAGCCAGCCGGTCTACCTGCACGCCCCAGGTGTGTCCTCCTGCCCTCTCCTGCCCTCCCCTCTCCTGCCCTCCCCTCTCCTGTCCTGTCCTCTCCTGTTCTTTGTTCTTTTCTTTTCTCTTTTCTTAACTGTTTCTTTTCTTCCGTTATTTTCTTTTCTGTTTGCTCCTATTTCTTTTCTTCTCATCTGTTTTTGTTTCTCTTGTGTTCTTTTCTTTTTTTGTCCTCCTCTCCTCTCCTCTCCTCTAAGCTGCTGTTCTTCTGTCTCTCCTCCAGCTCCCTTCCTGGGGAATCACTTGCTGAGTTACGGTCAGAACTTGTCCTTCTCTCTGCGTCTGGACCGCGGCGTTCGCCGTCCGTCCACCAGCGACATCATTCTGGAAGGTTCCGGCCTGCGAGTGTCGGCCTCGCTGGGCGACCTCCGCTCCATCGTGCCCTGCGGACAGAAGATCACCTACAGCTTCAGGTCAGATACCTGGGAGGGGGCGTGGCCTGCTGGTGTGACGGGCGTGGCATGTGGTCATGGCTCCGCCCCTCGCAGGAGGGCGAGCTGACAGTTTTTATGCCTCTGAGCCCGAAAGATTTGAAAACCTCAATGATGTAACATGTCAGTTGTCTTGATGTGGTAACTCTTTCAAACTGGGGTCCGGGGAACCCCGGGGGTCCTTGAGGGTCCTTCAGGGGTCCACACCAAATGAGGAAGAGCTTAAACGCTTCCTTTCACGAGCATTTAATCACAAGAAATCACAAAGAAACTTAAATACATCACTTCACTAATTATAAACATAGGTTTCTTGTAATAATTTCTATAACTATTTTGTTGCAAATTTATTGCTAATTTTCTGGTCTTTTTTTTTTTTTTTCCCAATTTACTCATTGTCCTCTCCCCATCTTTTTGAGAGAGAAAAAGTGAATTTTCTGGGGAAAAGGCTGAAAAAACGTACACATGACCAGAAAGCCTATATTTATAGCCTAATTATAATAAATTATAGTAACTTTCTCCTCTGTTCTGTTCTGTATCGCAGAAAGTGTTTTTCATAAAGATCATGTTACCACTGTCAGTCAAAGTGTGTAACTGTGTGTGTGTGTGTGTGTGTGTGTGCTGTGCAGGCTGGACGAGCGGCTCAGCTGCAGGTGGAGGCCTCAGCTGTCCAGCCTGCAGTTCCAGATGCTCCTGCAGAACCTCACCGCCATCAAGATCCGAGCCACGTTTGGTGAAAATGGTGAGTTCATATTTCAGATGTGACGTAAACAGCTGAGAGGCTGCTCGCAGCTCAGTGTTAGGATCATAACCCTGATGACGCTGCGTCCTTGCAGGCCGTGGTTACCTTGACAACGTGCAGCTGGTGTCGGCGCGGCGGGGCGACGGCGTGCCAGCGGGCTGGGTGCAGAGCTGCCGCTGCCCGCTGGGCCACCAGGGCCAGTTCTGCGAGCGGTGTGCCTCAGGGTTCAAACGTCGGGTCCCTGAACTTGGAGCCTTCAGCGACTGTGAGCCCTGCCACTGCCGGGGCGGGAAGTGCGACCCGGAGACAGGTGGGTGGACCAATCACATCGCTGCTCTGTGGAAACATCAGGACTGCACACTCTGCTTTTTGTAATATAATCAGCTGACTGTCTATTCTTTGTCTTAAATACATTACTTACATACATTTTTCTCCTGAACCTCTGAAGTGCTTCATGTTTCAGGCGATGGTAAACCCAGTTACAAAAAGAAATTTTATGATTTGTTTGGCCATCATTCTGGAGTTTCATCATCATCATCCACCAAGATGTGAGCGCTCCTGAGAGCCACCTGCTGCTCTGTCTCAGTGTTTCCTGCACCAGACAAATGAAGCAAATTTATTCTCTTAAATCAAACTGAAAGGGATTTAAATGGATGGAAATCAGTTTGTTCATTCATTCCCCAAAAGAGTCGTTCAATTAGCCTACCACGTGTGATTTTTTTTTTTAATTCTCAGTTTCTCGACTGCACTAACAGTGTTTTCCAATATTTCATACATTTCATACCAGATTCATATATAATAACTGAGCACTATAGCCTACATTAGACGTGCACGGCTGATTTTCCTTCACTCTCTACTTTTTGTATTTTCCTTTCTCCAGTCCGCCTGTCTGCCTGTTTGCCCTGCTGTCTGTGTTTCAGTAGGCCTATTTTCCCATATGCCCCTGCAGGTGACTGTTACTCTGCGGACGAGACGCCGGGAAGCTCCAGCTGTCCGCCCGGGTCTTACAGGGACCCCCTGCGGCCGCTGATCTGTCTGCAGTGCCCCTGTCCCGCCGGAGAGTCCTGCTCGCTGGACGCCGCGACCCGCCGGGTCCTCTGCGGCGGCTGTCCGCCCGGCACCACCGGTACGTCCAGACAACCATGATCATTCATCAGCAGGCATCACGACGTTTGGTTTAGCAATAAATTATTCTGGGAACTGAGGTTTCTCTGTGAATAGGCAGAGTGTCTGGTGTCCATAGTAATAATAATAACTTTATTTCATATGCGGCAAACATACAAGGACAAGATGTTATTCAGATATGTTCGTAATCAGAATCACAGTCATAATCAAACTCGTTCATAATTTATTTGTGTTTTTCTGTAGTGCTTTCCCCAGTTTTTTCCAAAGTCTTTTTTTCCATGGAAGGCATGAAGTGAGAATAAGAAGGAGAAAAAAAATCTTGAATACAATAAAAATCGATCATAGAAAAAAAAAAAAAATCAGACATGACCTCCATCAGAATTAACAGATGTGACGGGGAGGGGAGCGTCTGCTTTGATTCAGATGGAGGTCATGTCTGATTTTTTTTTTTTTTTTTTACTGATCAGTTTCATGGTATTTGAGATTGTTTTTCTCCTCCTCGTCGTGCATTCCTCTCATCTCACGGCTTCCTGTAAAACACCTCGTTGAGCTGTGCATTTGGAGGAGCTCTGCGGAGAGAGAGGCCAGGTGAGCTCGTCCATGTTGTGTGATGCAGGTGTCTCTGCTCTGTCCTGCAGGCTCCGGATGCAGCGTCTGTCAGAGCGGTTTCTATGGCAACCCGGCAGCCGGCGGATGCCAGCCCTGCAGGTGTAACGGCCACGTGGACCTGAGCAGGGTGGGAAGCTGCGACCCCGCCACCGGAGAGTGTCTGCAGTGTGCCAACAACACCAGAGGGGGGCAGTGTGAGGCCTGCCTGCCCGGCTTCTTCCACCGGCGGCCCGCAGACGCCTGCCAGCGTAAGAGCCACAGCCACAGCTCCGAGCTGCTTAATGCCCCGTTACAGAGGCTCAGAAACCTGAACCAGCATCACTGATCCGACCTTCAAACGAATCAGTTTCTGATTATTAAATTGAAAAAAGTTTTTAGGAATTTTGATTTTTTTCCCCTGCTAATTTTCAGGTCATTTCTTGCTAATTTGCTCACCAGCCCTTTCCCACAGGATTTTGCTCAGATTTGAAAAGGTGAAACTGCTATGACACAAGAAATATTTTAACATTGTGTTTTAATCTCACCACTTTGACTTCATGCCACAAGCAGAAATTCATAATGAACACAAACAAAACTCTTCTGCCCTCCGAGTCGCCTGTGGGGGGCGCTCACACCATTGTGTTCATACCATCATCCAGCTGATTAGTCATTGCTTTGTATTTGCTGAGCATGTGAGTCCTCCCACAGTGTTTGATTAGCAGCTGGAACCACAGTGGCTCTGATAAAGCATGAGTTCCCACAATCCATCTGATATGAAGCTGGGCTTTGAATTCCACTTCCCTCCTCTTTGAAGAATAGTGAGATATCTGTGTTCAGGTTTTTGTACAGCCTCTTGTAGACTTTCTATCACTGTGTGTCTAGAGCACAGTAGTAGAGAGCTGTGTCTGCCAGGGTTAGGCCTGTTATGGTGAGTTCAGTGGATGTGACGCTTGTTTTGGATTGATAACGTGTATCAGGAATATATTGACGATCACTCCATGACTTGGCTCCTTTCTTCAATATGAACTGAGGAGCCTGGTCAGACTGATGTCTGTACCAGTGAAGGTAAATTTGACTGTAACTAGTTTGATAGGAGCAGGTGAGTGTGACAGATTGCCCCTCTGTCCCACTGACTTCATCTTGTACAGGAGAGATGTCGTCTGCAGCTGTTAGCCCTGGAAAAAGTGGAGAAAATCAAGCCATTAGACTAACATTGTCCATGAGGCTGAGAGGAGAAGACAGTGGAAAATGTCCAGTGTCCAGTGTTCCTCTATGGCCAGCAGCAGCTCAAGTGTTGAGAGAGTTGACTGGAGCTGAGATCACAACATGACTAGTTTGTGCATGACTGCTTGACACAGACATGTAGATGAGTGTGGCTTTTCACTGCCTGCTGTCTGATGTCAGCCTGTAGCATACAGGGAGTTATCTCCAAGCTAACAAATGACAGCAGATATGCCATGTTCTGCTCCTGTGGAATCTGCACATCAACAACAAATAGAGCTTGATGAGCTGGAGAAAGCTTTCTATATTGCTAGAAACAGGTGGATCAAAGTGTGATGCTGTCTATCATACCAAAGAGAAGTGCAGCAAGAATAATCCACAGCCAGTGTTCCATCTCTACAACAAGGTCTAAAGCAACAGGAGAAACTAGCTGATGTTCAGCATTCAGTGTGAGAGTTGTTCTCTTCATGGCAGCAGTTTTTAATGACAGAATGGTCCAACAGGGCAACAACAGAGCAACGCCTGCTGGGTCATGTCGCCCTCTAGTGGAGGAGAAGAGTTCAACTCAAGTTTTGAGAGAGAGACAAATTCAGGACACAGACGACAGGGAACTTTACATGAAACACTCGGAGAAAACAGGACAATGAAGAGAAACCACACACACACACACACACACACACACACACACACACACACACGTAGATGGTTAAAAATTGATAAAGTTATGGAGCACTACAGGCTGCAAGTTTATAAAATTACAAAAAAAGTTTCTATTGATTTATTAGTATTTTATATTGAAAGGTCGGGTCACTGATGCTGCATCAGATTTCCTTCCTCATTTTGCTTTGGACCCTCTGGAAGACCCTCAGGGACCGCTGGGGGTCCCCAGACTCCACTTTACACACTGAGTGAGGCCTCTTGTGAAGCTCATGGACCCTGTGTGTGTGTGTGTGTGTGTGTGTGTGTGCTGCAGCGTGTGAGTGTGACCCTCAGGGCTCGCTGGCGGCTCAGTGTGACGATGGCGGCCGCTGTGAGTGCAGACCGGGCTACGAGGGCCTCAGGTGCCACCGCTCCGCCTGTCCCGCCTGCTTCAACCCCGTCAAGACCAAGGTTTGTCTGCCAGGAGTGTGTGTGTGTGTGTGTGTGTGTGTGTGTGTGTGTGTGTTGCGTGTGTGTGACCTGTGCTCTCTGTGCAGATGGAGCTGTACGCTGTGAAGCTGCAGGAGCTGCAGGCTCTGTTCTCCCGGCTGGACGGCGGCGTGCGGCCGGACGGCGACCAGCAGCTGGACAGGAAGCTGCGAGCGGCCGAGCAGCAGCTGACGGAGCTGCAGCGCACCGCCCTGCGCCTCGCAGGCAAGACACCAAACAACTTTATTAATGTCACACAAACCCCCTTCATTAACTCATTTTATTACCTCTTAATTAACTTTAATTGACTCCTTTAATTGACTGATGATGTCACTCTGTACTTCCTGTGCCCGGCAGACATGGAGAAGGTTCTGCAGGAGCGGCTGTCATCCATCAGCCGCAGCCAGCTGGCCGAGGACCGCGACCTGCAGGCCATCGCCGCCGCTGCCGCCGCCACCCGGCGACGAGAGCGGACGTACGAGTCCAAGGTGGACGACGTCCAGAAGCTGATCGACGACATGAGGCGCAGACTGAAGGAGGCCAAGCTCAGCATCCCATCAGCTGTAAGCATGTCACGTTAGCCTGCAGGGGCAGCCGGGAGGTTAAAGGTGCATTACACAAATTTCTGCAGGTCGAATGAAGTGAGGATGATTGAGACTCAACTGACAAAAACCTACAATAAACTCAACCTCCCTAAAACTACAGTGAAATAAAACTGTGGAGGAAAGTGTTTCTGTTCTTTCAGGCAAAATCCAATCTGATCCTAGGTCAGCCCCTCTGAGACATGCCTGTCGGAAAATATTCTACCAACGACTGACTGGGAGGAGTCATTTTCAGAAGAGAAAAAAATAAAACTGTAAACAAACCTTGAAAAATAAAAATAAAAACCAAAGTCAAACTGTGATCTAAAAGCTGAAACTAACGAAAACTAAATTTAAAAAATTCAAATTACCCTGCTGAGAACCATGTAGACTTTCTTTGTTTTTTTTTGTCGGTTGAGTCTAAAGGGTCCTCACTTTGATGGCCTCAGTTATGTGTAGTGGACCTTTAAAGGGATATTCCAACACCTTGGGCAAAATCCTCGAACCCCGACTTCCCCAGACTCAGACCAGATGTTGGACACCATCTTCTCCTCTGGACGTCCAGTGGTTCAGCTCCAATGGGTAGCATTTCCTGTTAGCTTAGCATAAAGACTGGAAGTCTATGGGAGTCGTTAGCCTGGCTCCGTCACAGTCTGGAGGGGGCTGCTTTGCCCAAAACATTGGACTGTTCTTAGAATCTGCAAAAATATATAACCTGAATTTAAGAACAGGCAAACACAGCTGCTGCTGCTGCTGCTGCTGATGATGCCTGTAGTGAAGGTGATGATGATGATGATGCCTGTAGTGAAGGTGATGATGATGATGATGCCTGTAGTGAAGGTGATGATGATGATGATGTTGATGAAGATGACTGGACAGTCTCTAACTGACTGTGTGTCTCTGTCAGGACGCCCCGCAGGGGGATGCTTCGGGTTCAGGCGACGCAGCTTCGGGTTCGGGGGATGGAGCTCCGGCCTCAGAGGTCCTGTCCTCTCTGGCACAGAAAGCTACAGAGCTGGCTGACAGGTGAGACACACACACACACACACACACACACACACACACACACACACACAGACGGACAACACTAACAAGACAACAGGCTGGCAGCAGCTCCTCCCATGGGACAGACTCCAGTAAACCGTCCATCACCCTGTCCCAAAATAATCAGCTGTGTTATTTTCGGGGAGCGGAGCCCGGGCTAACTCCTGTGTGTGTGTGTGTGTGTGTGTGTGTGTGTGTGTGTGTGTGTGTTGTGTTTTTCCCATCAGCCACCAGGAGAAGGCGAGCGCGGTGGAGCGCAGCGCCAACGAGGCGCTGGCCGACGCCCAGCAGAGCCTGGATCAGGTCCGCAAGCTCATGAACAAGGAGAACAAGGTGAAGGAGCTGATCGGAGACCTGAAGGACATGTGAGTTTCTCCTCTGACGTCCCGCTGAAGCTCGGGTTCTCAAAGCGGGGTCCAGGGTCCCCCGGGGGTCTGTGGTGGTCCTCCTCAAGTAATAGTTTAAATGCTTGTGAGAGATATTTAACGCAAGAAATCTCATCCAGCGTCACTGATCTGACCTTTAAATAGGCCTCTGTCATAAAGAAATTATACATGCAGTTTTCTGGTCATTTTGTAAACTTTTTTGTCTAATTTTTGGCAAATTTTCTGACCATTTTCCTGTATTTTTTTTTTTTTTGGCTTGTTTTGGGGTCATTTCTTGCTAATTTGCTCATCCTTTCCATGTTGTTTCGTTCACACTTGTCCCCGGCATGTTTTTGAGAGAAATCTGTTGAACACAAACCAAAACATCAGTTCATGTCAGAGTCCTGGGGGTGAAGTCGCTGCAGGCGGGGGTCCGGGGGCTCAGGAGGGTCCAGGACACGAGAAAGTCTGAAGCGCTGAGGCGTCAGCATGGAGCTCGCTCTGCAGAGTGTGTGCTGACGTGTGTGTGTGTGTGTGTGTGTGTGTGTGTGCAGGTATGATAACACCTCGGCGCAGGTGAAGGCTCTGGAGAACAAGGCCGGCCGGGTGAGCGGCGAGGCCAAGGGCGAGAGCAAGATGGCGGACGGCATGCTGAAACACATCGCCGCCATGGAGAAGCAAATCCCCGACGGCCTGAAGGTGACGGCTGCTGCCACGCCGCTGCAAACGTCACATTCACCACCAAATACACGATCATAACTGCTTAAAAACCATCAATCAAACTAACTGACACGCCTCGTGTTGCGTTCAGGAGCAGATGGATGCCGCGGTGGCCCGGCTGGACGGCCTGAAGGGGGCGCTGCAGGAGAACCTGACAGAGTTCCAGGATAAGCAGGACGACGTGGAGCAGGACAGGGCGGCTGTGGAGGATCTGCTGGCCCAGGCCAACGCCGCCCAGCAGGTAACTCACCTGGCCAGGCCGGGGGGGCGGGGGGGGTGCAGCCCAACATGCTTTACAATAAAGTGAAAAACAAGAGAATAAAAGAAAAACAGGAGATTTAAAATAAGTGCCAATACTTCATGACAAAACCGGGAGATCAACTGAAAAAACAAGAACAGAGGCAGAAATAAGTCTGTCAATAAGACAGACCTATATAACGGAGGATATAGAAACAGCAAAATATGTAGAAACAGAGGAAGCCATGAAACAATAAAATATATAAAAGTTTTTGCTGGCAGTTTGTGTAAAAGCGTTGGCAGAGCTCTCTGGAGGCAGACTCTCTGAGCTGCTGATGATGTGTGTGTGCTGCAGCCCCTCTCAGACATAACAGTGTTTCTGCTGCATGATATGATACTGTGGTAACGCAGCTGCTGACGTCCCTGCAGGACCTGGACCGGCTGCTGGCCCGGGCCAACGCCGCCAAGGCCGACACCCAGGCGGCGCTGCGCGGCATCGACAGCAACAAGGACGTGCTGGACCGGGCCCTGAACGCACTCCGAGGGTTCGACGAGCAGGTCGGCGGCAGCAAGGCGCAGGCCGACGCCGCCATCCAGAAGCTTCCGGGCATCAACGCCACCATCCAGCGAGCCAAAGAGGAGAACGCAGAGACCCTGTCCATCCTGGCCGGCGTGGACGAGGACGTGAGCGACGCCCAGGAGACCGTCGGCCTGCTGGACGACGCCGTCAGCGCACTCCAGGTAAAACCGGCAGCCAGGCAGCTAAAAATTATTCTGGGTAAAAGATACTGGTTATACAGATATTGGTTATTATATTGATTATTATACTGATCTTGGTTATTATGGAGAAATGTCTTTAGTTTTCGTCTCTGTCAGTTTATTTGGTTGTTCATTTTTAAACGGATATTTTGTTGATTTTTATAAAACAAGTTTTTCTGACCTTTTGAGTCAAACTCCTGGCAAATACTTCAAATTACAGAAAAAAAGACTAAAACCAGCACTGAACCGAGTTCACACTAAACTAAAACTAAGCTTCTTTAAAATTATAAAACTAAATGAAACTTCAGAAACCTGATTAAAACCAATCAAAGTGAACTGACGCTGAAAACAAGACGTCAAAACAAAGATAAAAGCCACAGAGAGATCAGAGCGGTCGTACCTGAGCTCCACGCCGGCTCACCTGGGGTTTCGTGTTGCCTTCAGGGAGCGGTCGACTCTTTGCCGTCTCACGCCGGTCTGGAGGAGAGCGCCACCAAGCTGAACAAGGAGGTGAAGGCCCTGCAGGAGGAGGCGGCGGCGGCGGATGAGGATCTGAGCGAGCGGCTGGACGAGGCGGCGAGGCAGCGGGACGACGCCAAGCAGGTACAAACACACCTGAGTCCGGCGCTCAGCGAGCACACGGCGGGGCTCTGGGGGTCAAAGGTCAGAGATAACCTGGGATGTGTTTTGTGTGCAGGCAGACGACGGGGCGGTCGGAGCGCTCAGCCACGCCCAGAACGCCAGAGACGCCGTGGGACAAACACTGAAGACCGTCAGCGACCTGCTGAGCGCGCTCAGTAAGAACAGCTGATCTCATCTGAACTCAACTGATTTGATTTGATTAGCTAAATATAAATAAAAATAGATATAAATATAAATACAAATATAAATATAAATAAATATAAATATAAATATACATATGAATAAATAAAAAATAAAAATAAAAATAAAAATAAAAATAAAAATAATAATAAAAATAAAAATAAATATAAATATAAATAAATATAAATATAAATGTACCTTCAGCAGCAGTTTCTGTCCCTCTCCTCTCAAGAGACGGGTCCATCTGTTCATTTGAAGTCAGATCCTCTGGCGCCCCCTGGTGGTCAGGAGATGTGCCTGCAGGTGCTGAGTGTGTGTGTCCTCTCTGTCCCCGCAGCGTCGCCGGGCAGCGTGGACGCCGAGCGGCTGAGCGAGCTGGAGGAGGCGGTGGCCGGCGCCCAGCGCAGCGTGGAGCGCGAGCTGCGGCCGCGGCTGGACGAGGTGGCGGAGCGCGAGGCGGCGCAGCGGCGGCGCCTCAGCGGCCTCAACCTCGACATCGACAGCGTCCTGCTGGACATCAGCAACCTGGAGGACATCCTGAAGGCCGTGCCCAACGGCTGCTTCAACCACCCCCCGCACGAGCACGCCTGAGCCGCCACGCACGCACACACACACTGACACACACACACACACACACTGATACACACACTGACACTGACACACACACTCACACACTTACACACACCAAAACACACTGACAGACACACTAACGCTGATATTCACACCACAACACACTGATACACACTGACACACACACATTCACTGATACACACACCACACCACAGCACACTGACACACGCACACACGCACACACACGCACACACACACGCACACACACTGCTCCTCTGAGTGTCTGGTCCCGTCCCGTGGAGGGGGGCGGTCGGGATGCCTGCATGGCCCACAGAGGGGAGAGACTTTCAAAATAAAAGGTCAGATTGAGCGGAGTTTATTTTGAAAGTGCGTCACTGCTACAGTTCCTGTTGAGCGGCGGCGGGACGGGGGCTCCGGGCGGCGGGACTCCATCTGACTTCCTGTCAGTCTGAGCCGCTCCGGGTATTATTAATGACGGGAATAATAAACTATATTTATAAAATAAAACAAGGTTAGCAGGTTCTGTACATGAGCATTTTAGATTAAAAACATCTCAGATCACTTTTGTGCCGTTTACTTTCACATGAATTAAAAAAAAAAAAAAAAAAAAAAAATTACCAGCCGCGACACGCTAAAATTGAGCGGTTTGTCTTGTTTTGTCTTGTTTTGTCTTGCTGTGAAACTGAATTAAATCCAAATGCAGCGAAAAGGGAAAAGAAAACTGTGAGCAGGAACTTTCATGTCAATCAAACTTCTCAAATATTCAAAATTCTAAATATCGGCCCCGAAAATCGATTATCAGGACGATCTTTGACGCACGCTGCAAACTCACTGTGTTGTTTACTGTAAAAATTGTGTGTGTGTGTGTGTGTGTGTGTGTGTGTGTGTGTGAATGAAACAAGTGCCACTTAAAGAGTATTCTATTTATGACTGTACATAGATGATCTTATGACTTCATGAGGACTCGGCGTTCTTCTCTTCTGTCGTTTCTGTTGTTGCCAAAAGTGTTGAGAGTCGCTCATGTGGTTCATCACATTTCAGGTTTTTATATGTAGGCTACTTTTATATAAATATATATGTATGTTAAAAAAAAAAACACACACACACAAAGCAGATGCTATTAAATATAAACTGCACAAACAGAGCTCGGTCTGGTGTCTCATTTTTCATTTGAAGTGATTTTTTTTAATGTCATGTATTTCTTTATTCTACATCACTACTTGGTTCTTGATTTGTGCATACAATAAAATAAAACATAAGGCTTAAAATGAATAACTAAATAAATGTATTAATAAATAAATAAATAAATGAATAAATGAATGAATGAATAAAAACATTTAAAACTGAAAATGAACACAGTACTATACCCATGCCAAAAATCCAAAAACACTTCAGGAAGAGAAAATATATAAGTAAGTAGGTAAGAAAGTAAGAAGATAAAATAAATAAATGAATAAATAAATAAACAAACAAACAAACAAATAAAGGGATGGCATGAACAGTTTCAGTAGTGCCATGACATCTATCCTACACCTCAAAGCAATATGAAGTTCAAAATATGTATAAAACTACAGCCTAGAGGCTTTTAAATACAAAGTTGTCATACAGAAATTTCACACACAGGTATGCAAAAAATAAACTTTTTAATAAAACTCAAACTCTTTCAGTTCACAGTGTTTTCTAGTAGTTCTAGTTTTCTATTGTTACTTTTCATTTCACTGATCTCCTTGTAGTTCACAGTTCCCTTTGTGGTTTGACTGGTTGTAAAGTATACAGCATAAAATTATCACCCAATTCTGTGTTTGACCTTGTTAGTCAACTTCACTCCAACTCATTACCACCAATTTTACACTTATTTTTGGAATGTATGGTCAATAGACCTAATTTACATAAAATATACCTAATTTTTGAGTAAAAATAAGCAGAATTTCTGAATTATTTTGACTATAGTTAAATATAAATGGATGGATTATTGCAGACTGGTATATGTGAAAATGAAATGAAATCATTTCAAATATTTGGACCATCAGCCAGCACCACCCAGTGATGGGCTGATCAAATTGACCAGGGAATATCACAGGAGGGGAGAAATTGAAAAAAAAATATCCATAATTCAATGCAAGTAGTGATCATCAATTTTATTTGAAGTGTGTAACAGAGAACCATCTGCCATTTTCAGGCAGTTATATGGAAGAAAATCAAATTTTAAATATAAAAGAAAAGTGAACACGAGTCAATTTGACTCAAACACCACAGGATGGTTAACTATTAACATTTAACATAATCCACTTAGCCAAAGCTTCCAAACACACGTTGTCTTCGATCATTGGACCCACAGCAGCAGATGAAGACGGACTACTGGCTAACGAGCTAAACACGGTGATGAGCAACACCGTTTCCCCCCCCTTTTTTTTTTTCCACCGGAGAGCAAGTCCAGGCGCAGTTTACAACCAGATGGAGTGACAGCGGGGACGGCCAATCACAAATTAGCAAGAAACGGCAGAGCCAATCGAAGAGCTTGTGGGCGGTCTCAAGGGAAACAGGCTTCAGCTTGAGCGGCCGTTTTCCCCTGGGTCCTAGTGGCTGACCTGTCTCCATTTAATACAGCGTAACATTGTTTTTGGGCAGTAAAAACGGCAGGGGACCAAAACTGCCTTTTGAAAAAGTGGAGGGGACATGTCCCCCCTGTCCCCCCCCCCCCAAATTACGTCCGTGGCTGAGCATGTGAGTCCTCCCACAGTGTTTGATTAGCAGCTGGAACCACAGTGGCTCTGATAAAGCATGAGTTCCCACAATCCATCTGATATGAAGCTGTGGTTTGAATTCCACTTCCCTCCTCTTTGAAGAATAGTGAGATATCTGTGTTCAGGTTTTTGTACAGCCTCTTGTAGACTTTCTATCACTGTGTGTCTAGAGCACAGTAGTAGAGAGCTGTGTCTGCCAGGGTTAGGCCTGTTATGGTGAGTTCAGTGGATGTGTCGCTTGTTTTAGATTGATAACGTGTATCAGGAATATATTGACGATCGCTTCTTGACTTTGCTCCTTTCCAGAGTATAAACTGAGGAGCCAGGCCAGACTGATGTCTGTACCAGTGAAGGTCGATACTAGTGTAACGAGTTTGATAGGTGCAGGTGAGTGTGACAGATTGCCCCTCTGTCCCACTGACTTCATCTTGTACAGGAGAGATGTCGTCTGCAGCTGTTAGCCCTGGAAAAAGTGGAGAAAATCAAGCCATTAGACTAACATTGTCCATGAGGCTGAGAGGAGAAGACAGTGGAAAATGTCCAGTGTCCAGTGTTCCTCTATGGCCAGCAGCAGCTCAAGTGTTGAGATAGTTGACTGGAGCTGAGATCACAACATGACTAGTTTGTGCATGACTGCTTGACACAGACATGTAGATGAGTGTGGCTTTTCACTGCCTGCTGTCTGATGTCAGCCTGTAGCATACAGGGAGTTATCTCCAAGCTAACAAATGACAGCAGATATGCCATGTTCTGCTCCTGTGGAATCTGCACATCAACAACAAATAGAGCTTGATGAGCTGGAGAAAGCTTTCTATATTGCTAGAAACAGGTGGATCAAAGTGTGATGCTGTCTATCATACCAAAGAGAAGTGCAGCAAGAATAATCCACAGCCAGTGTTCCATCTCTACAACAAGGTCTAAAGCAACAGGAGAAACTAGCTGATGTTCAGCATTCAGTGTGAGAGTTGTTCTCTTCATGGCAGCAGTTTTTAATGACAGAATGGTCCAACAGGGCAACAACAGAGCAACGCCTGCTGGGTCATGTCGCCCTCTAGTGGAAGAAAAGAGTCCAACACATGTTTTTCACGTGTGTTTGTGGTGAGTCTCTGAGGATATGACTGTTGTACTGTTACTATTATGCAACAACGGCCGATATTTTAAAAGACCTTTTTATTATAGAGACTTGAAGACAAATAAATGTCCTTATTTGCTCCACAGACCACACCTACCAAGGACGCACAAGTTTGTTCAATAAAGGGAAAGAAGAAAGAGCTGCCTCCTGCGTCCTGAGCGACACACCACAGAGACACTCACCTGGTCACTCCTGAGCCAGGTACCATACTTCACACTGAGACACACCTGTTCACACACCAATCAGAACCTCTAATGCACAAATTAAAGGGCCCTAGGTTAGTTCATTTAGTTTGAGAGCAACGGATCCAGGAGGAGGAGGAGGAGGAGGAGGAGGAGGAGGAAGAGGGAGGCGAGGACCGAGGAGATAAGTATCTGTTGACCTTCTCCAGGCCGTGGAGGATGAGGTGTTCCAGGTGTGTTTCTGATGCAGCAGGCGATGTAGGTGACGTTGGACCTGGACCAGAGACATGATGCAGTGGCAGCATCAGATTCAGATATTTTCTGTATTTACCAGTAATCCACAGTGGGGAGGCTGAGGTCAATTATTTTCTATTACAGTATTTCTTATGTTTTATATATTTTTACAATCTGTATTTTTTCTTTCATTCCTTTACTGTGTATTCAGTTCCCTTTCATCCCTTAACACTGTATTGACTGGAAGTTGTACTGTAGAACACATTATGAATAAACAATGAAGTCCAAATTTTTCTCTGTTGTGTTTATCATGTAAAGAGGTTTTGTGGGGAAGAACCACAAGCAATATTATCCATATGTTGTAGAGCACAGTTTCTCAAATGGGGGTATGTGTACCCCTGGGGGTACTTGGAGGAACTCCAGGGGGTATGTGCGATTTTTAAAAAAATATATACAACACGTAGATCCGACCGAGCAATCTGATTGGTCAATCAGACGTCTAGAATGTGCTCAAATGAGCATGACAGCATGGCTAGCCTTGCTCAAATAAAAACTACTTCATCACTGAAAATATTACTCCGCATTTATCTTATTGCCCGAGTCTGTGTGGTTTCCATGGCAACACAAAACGTTTCACTGAAACCTGCATCAAAAGCCGCTGTCATCTTTGTTCGCCTGCATAATGGACGTTTTGTTGTCAATTTTGATTTCTTTGGCGACCTATGTTTGGATAAATGGCTGAACGAGGAAGACAAGACAGAAGAGAAAAGGGAGAGATACGTGAGAGTGACAAGTGAAGAGCTGGATCAGCTGGAGAGGTCAGGAAATGAAGCCGGTACGGCCCGGTCAACGTCTTGGGCCGTCAAATGTCTACAAGACCACCCGACAAACACCGGGCAAACAGCTGATTTCTCACCTGTAAGGAAAGAAGAGCTAAACAAGATCCTCCGTCAATTTTATGGAGCTTTAATTTCTATGATAAAGAGAATGAAATGCCTCAGCAGATTCAGCACCATGGACAGTACCTGCTGAAGCAGATTCAGCACCACGGACAGTACCTGCTGATGCGCAGTCAGCACCATGGACAGTACCTGTAAGATTTTCCACGGAGATGTGCGGCTGTAACTTTGTTCTTGTTATTAATGAGTTAATGGTATCAGTTATTAATTAGCCTATTAGTCATTATTAACTTGTGTAGTCTTTGAGTTTCCTGGGCCATTGATTTTATTAATTTGTCAATTTGTTTGCATCTGTACATTGAAATGAACATTTAATAAATCAACACATCTGTGAAAGCTGTGGTCTTTATTTCAGAGGTAAATTGATAACAGCCTGAAAAGGTGATTCTATAACTCTGTTCAGCCTTAATGCGACTGCTTACTGTCCTTACTTTTGCTGCTTAGCCACATTAATCGGAGCTGACGTTAAATTGGAGTGACACACCCCCAGCTGAAATAAAACATCTGCCGGTGAGTTTATGAAAAGACAGATGTTTGTTGTGGCGCCGACACTGGAAAGCAGTAGCCTGTATTTAAATATAACTGTTCGTATTTGGTTAGTTGTAGATAAAGATCAGCTGTGCTGCTGAGTCGTTGTCACGGCAACTGTTAGATTAAAAATGACTGAGAAGTCGGCAGGAGTTTAACTATCAGTCCATGAAAGAAATATTTTTTCCAGCGGATATTCTAGTAACAACATGATTGAGCTAGCAGAGCAGTTTTGTGTTGCTGTGTGTGGTATTTATTCAGTTTTGGGAAATCACGATGTATACAAAACATTAAAACATTGTAAAAAAATAAAAGTGAAATTTAAAAAAAATAGGAAGAGAAAAATAACTAAATTATAAATAAATAAAATAAATAAACAACTAACAAAAAAGGGATGGTGATAACATTTGATTTGAATTTTGCTGTATTTTTCAATTTAATGTGTTTTAAATCTGAGCTGAATAAAGACAATAAAGCGAGACTCAGAACTAGAACTAGATCATGTAGAAGATGAAGAGATCTGGTGTGACGACAGCGGATCTGTGAGTTTGTTACAAATATTACAAATATTACAAATATACAATATTTGTTACAAAGCTGAGGTCACAACATGACTAGTTTGTGCATGACTGCTTGACACAGACATGTAGATGAGTGTGGCTTTTCACTGCCTGCTGTCTGATGTCAGCCTGTAGCATACAGGGAGTTATCTCCAAGCTAACAAATGACAGCAGATATGCCATGTTCTGCTCCTGTGGAATCTGCACATCAACAACAAATAGAGCTTGATGAGCTGGAGAAAGCTTTCTATATTGCTAGAAACAGGTGGATCAAAGTGTGATGCTGTCTATCATACCAAAGAGAAGTGCAGCAAGAATAATCCACAGCCAGTGTTCCATCTCTACAACAAGGTCTAAAGCAGCAGGAGAAACTAGCTGATGTTCAGCATTCAGTGTGAGAGTTGTTCTCTTCATGGCAGCAGTTTTTAATGACAGAATGGTCCAACAGGGCAACAACAGAGCAACGCCTGCTGGGTCATGTCACCCTCTAGTGGAGGAGAAGAGTTCAACTCATGTTTTTCATGTGTGTTTGTGGTGAATCTCTGAGGATATGATGGTGGGCTTGTTTAGCTATACTTGTGAGGACCAACTGTTGAGAAAGCAGCGTTCCTGTCAGAACGTTCTACCACAACTTCAGTCTGTGGCTGCTTTTGAAGGCATCACCACGCGTCCTGTAAATCCTGGAAATGTGTATGGCCTGGTTTTCAAGTCATGGAAAACACCTGGATACTATTGAAAGAGGAGGCCTGGAGTCATTATGGGATGGCAGGGGGCTCCTGGTGGCTCGGTCTGGGCTGAGGTCGACTGCAGCCAGGATCTCAAACCTTCTCATGTTCTGGACTTGAAGCCCTGGAGCTGAAGTGGTTCTGCCCTGCACGGACCCTCAGACCCAAACACATGTACTAAAGAGAGCCCCAAGAGTAAAATGTAGGCCATGTTTCCTTCATTTAATACAGAATTAGTAGTTTAGCCCCCTACTGGCCGGGGAGCACTCCATCATGACTCCAGACCAGTTACATTCTACAGAGCAGGAGATGCTCCCAGCTCAGGTAACGCTCCCTAACTGCCTACACAGGTGTGTGTGGACAGACTTGTGATAATCGCTATGTTGTTGTTTGAGATGCTGAATATTACATATAGGCCTGTGTTGCCTATACAATTACATGGAGACGGCAGTAGATAATTTCCACACTCCTCTTGCTCAATATTTCCTTACTGTATTGTCCTCTGTGTTAATGCTGTTTGTGCTGTATGTAGCTGGATAGCACTTTTCACTGACCTTTCTAAGGCATTTGATACTGTTTACCATAGCCTTCTATTACAGAGACTGACAAGCATTGGTTTTAGTAATATTGTGTCTCCAATTATTTGATTGACAGAAAGCAGTATGGCTCTTTAGATAACTACAAGTCTGCCTCACTTACAGTAAAGGCGGGTGTTCCCCAAGGTTCTATTTTAGGCCCTATTTTATTTTCTATTTATATAAATAATCTTGCCTTGGGGATAGATCCTGCACAAATTCATCTGTATGCAGATGACACTATTCTTTACACTGTCTCAACATATTTACCATAGGCAATCGATTTGTTACAGTCTACGTTTAATGTTTTGCAATTGTCTTTGGTCAGATTAAAACTGGTTTTAAATGCTAAAAAAAAAAACTAAATTTATGGTTTTTACACGCTCATGATCACCTGGCAACTGCACTATATCAACAGTAGATGGCTCATATCTTGTAAGGTAACTTCCTACAAATATCTAGGCATTTGGTTAGATGACAGGTTATCCTTTGCAGTCCACATAGACAGCCTTTTAAGAAAGCTTATGCCCAAACTGGGTTTATATTTTCGTTTAAAATAAATGTTTTCCTTTCACTGCCAGAAAAAGACCAATTCAGAGCACCTTCTTATCTTTGTTGGACTATGGTGATGTAGTATATATACATGCAGCTTCATCTTCACTGAAGAAGCTACATGTTGCTTTTCACTCAGCGTTACCCTTTGTAACTGGTGCTTCTGCTAGGACCCACCACTGTGTGTTGTATGGGAAGGTAGAATGGACATCACTGTATCTGAGAAGGAGAATACATCTTTTAATTTTCATAGCTAAAGCCTTAATGTCCAGATTACCCCATTACATACGCAGCCTGTCATCCATCCGCCATCAAACATATAGTACACGTCCTTCAAATAAGTTTCTTCTTCAAACTGCCTCTCCACAGACAGAGTTGGGGAAATCTGCCTTCCATGTCTATGCCCCACACGCATGGAATGAGCTGCAAGGCCTTCTTAATTTAGATTCCCTAACTACAATTCCTGTTTTTTTCTGTTGCTTTAATTGACCAAAATAAATCAAATCAAATCAAATCAAAGTCTGTTAAATACTGTCCTTACAGAACAATGTCATTGCCTGATATAGCCCACTTACAACATGCTGTTGATTTGATTTTTTTCGTGCTTACTGCTGGTGATCCTAGCTGTAAGCTACTAAGCTATTTTAACCGACCTTCACAATACAGGTTTAGCCTGTACTGTGTTGTCAGCCTTTGTCTTTGTGTAATGGTACCCCTCTATGTGTCTACGTGTAATTGGTGTCCTTCTGTGTTTGAAACTTTTTTATGCTGCCATTTTGACCAAGATTCTCTGGAAGAAGAGACAGTGTCTCAATGGGACCTTGCTAGTAAAATAACGGATGAATAAAATAAAAAAAAATAATAATAATAAAAAAAACTTTTATACAGATGGTGTGTGACTGTGACGCACATAAAATCCTCAACAGTCACTGTATGGATTATTCTGTGTATTATTCTACTAGTCTACTGTGTATTACTCACAAATTAAAGGGCCCTAGGTTAGTTCATTTAGTTTGAGAGCAACAGATCCATGAGGACGAGGAGGAGGAAGAGGGAGGTGAAGACTGAGGAGAAAAGTATTACCCCTTCCTCAACCCCACAGAGGAGGTTAAGACAGTTTAAAATGTTTGGTGATGGAAATAAATCACCAAGTTGCAGTGGAATTTATATTACATGTGTCGCCACAAGGGGGCACTGTGACCTTGATAATTCTGCCTGTTTATGCCTATAAGCTTTGAGGTTCACTGCACTGTCTGTTATTCCTGCCTGTTGACCAGTGGTGTTGTTATTCTGAGTGTAGAGAATTTATATCCTTTACATTTTGTCATCATTATAAGTAGTAATATTTTTTATTATCTTTACTGTTGTACTGTTACGATTATGCAACTAAGGCTAGTATTTTAAATGGACTTGTTATTATAGAGACTTGAAGACAAATAAATGTCCTTATTTGCTCCATAGACCACACCTACCAAGGACGCACAAGTTTGTTCAATAAAGGGAAAGAAGAAAGAGCTGCCTCCTGCGTCCTGAGCGACACACCACAGAGACACTCACCTGGTCACTCCTGAGCCAGGTACCATACTTCACACTGAGACACACCTGTTCACACACCAATCAGAACCTCCAATGCACAAATTAAAGGGCCCTAGGTTAGTTCATTTACTTTGAGAGCAACGGATCCATAAGGAGGAGGAGGAGGAGGAGGAGGAGGTGTGCAAAGCAGAAATCAAACCAAAACCTGCAGGACAGGCCGTCATTGAAGACTGGGTTGGGAAACACTGATGTAGCAGATGAAGAGATCTGGTGTGACGACAGCGGATCTGTGAGTTCATTGGAAATAAAACGGAAAAGAAACATGAGGTGAGCTTTTAACAAACTGAGTCCACATTTCAAAAACAGACGCAGTTCAAAGTGACATTTTTTCAGTGTGTTTGTACCATCATCCAGCTGATTAGTCATTGCTTTGTATTTGCTGAGCATGTGAGTCCTCCCACAGTGTTTGATTAGCAGCTGGAACCACAGTGGCTCTGATAAAGCATGAGTTCCCACAATCCATCTGATATGAAGCTGTGGTTTGAATTCCACTTCCCTCCTCTTTGAAGAAGAGTGAGATATCTGTGTTCAGGTTTTTGTACAGCCTCTTGTAGACTTTCTATCACTGTGTGTCTAGAGCACAGTAGTAGAGAGCTGTGTCTGCCAGGGTTAGGCCTGTTATGGTGAGTTCAGTGGATGTGTCATTTGTTTCGGATCCATAACGATTATTAGGAATATATTCAAATCTGCTCGCTGACTTTGCTCCTTTCCAGAGTATGAACTGAGGAACCTGATCAGACTGATGTCTGTACCAATGGAGTGCTATACTGGTGTCACTAGTGTGATAGGAGCAGGTGAGTGTGACAGATTGCCCCTCTGTCCCACTGACTTCATCTTGTACAGGAGAGATGTTGTCTGCAGCTGTTAGCCCTGGAAAAAGTGGAGAAAATCAAGCCATTAGACTAACATTGTCCATGAGGCTGAGAGGAGAAGACAGTGGAAAATGTCCAGTGTCCAGTGTTCCTCTATGGCCAGCAGCAGCTCAAGTGTTGAGAGAGTTGACTGGAGCTGAGATCACAACATGACTAGTTTGTGCATGACTGCTTGACACAGACATGTAGATGAGTGTGGCTTTTCACTGCCTGCTGTCTGATGTCAGCCTGTAGCATACAGGGAGTTATCTCCAAGCTAACAAATGACAGCAGATATGCCATGTTCTGCTCCTGTGGAATCTGCACATCAACAACAAATAGAGCTTGATGAGCTGGAGAAAGCTTTCTATATTGCTAGAAACAGGTGGATCAAAGTGTGATGCTGTCTATCATACCAAAGAGAAGTGCAGCAAGAATAATCCACAGCCAGTGTTCCATCTCTACAACAAGGTCTAAAGCAACAGGAGAAACTAGCTGATGTTCAGCATTCAGTGTGAGAGTTGTTCTCTTCATGGCAGCAGTTTTTAATGACAGAATGGTCCAACAGGGAAACAACAGAGCAACGCCTGCTGGGTCATGTCGCCCCCTAGTGGAGGAGAAGAGTTCAACTCATGTTTTTCACGTGTGTTTGTGGTGAATCTCTGAGGATATGATGGTGGGCTTGTTTAGCCATACTTGTGAGGACCAACCGTTGAGAAAGTAGCGTTCCTGTTAGAACGTTCTGCCACAACTTCAGTCTGTGGCTGCTTTTGAAGGCATCACATCAGGGTTCACCCGCATGTCCTGGAAATCCTGGAAATGTGTATGGCCTGGTTCTCCAGTCTTGGAAAACACCTGGATACTATTCAAAGAGGAGGCCTGGAGTCATTATGGGATGGCAGGGGGCTCCTGGTGGCTCGGTCTGGGCTGAGGTGGACTGCAGCCAGGATCTCAAACCTTCTCATGTTCTGGACTTTAAGCCCTGGACCTGAAGTGGTTCTGCCCTGCAGAGACCCTCAGACCCAAACACATGTTAGTGTGTTCAGTGTTGAATGTGGCTGCTGAGAGACTCTGATCCAGCATCACTGAGGCCACCTTTAAATATGGCATTTTAATCATTCCAAGTCACATTTTCTGTTAATTAAAAAAATTGATATGTATATTTTCAAGCTAATTTAAAAACAGTTTCTAAATTTCTGTATATTTTCTTTTGAATTTTTCCCTATTATATTTTTTAAAGTAACATTCTCAGTAACTGTGTACTAATTTGCTAATCCCCCTTTCGTCCCTGTGTTTCTGAAACGAACCCAGTTAATTATCTCAGGTGTCAGAGGTTGAACAGTTTGGATGTGGTAAAATCGTGGTGAGATTAAAGCAGACGTCCATCCAGACCCTTTAGTGCACTGTTTCTCAAATGGGGGTACGCGTATCCCTGGGGGTACATGGAAGAACCCCAGGGGGTACTTGAGATTTTTATTATACAACATGCAGGTCTGACCGAGCAATCTGATTGGTCAATCAGACGTTTAGAATGTGCTCCAATGAGCATGACAGCACGGCTATCTGTGCTCAAATGAAAAATACCTCATGACTGAAAATATTTCTCTGCCTACATCTTATCGCCCGGGTCTGTGTGGTTTCCATGTCAACACGAAATGTTTCACTGAAACCCGCATCAAAAGCCGTTGTCAACTTTGTTCGCCTGCATAATGGACCGTTTTGTTGTCAATTTTGATTTCTTTGGCGACCTAAATTTGGATAAATGGCTGAACGAGGAAGACAAGACAGAAGAGAAAAAGGAGAGATACGCGAGAGTGACGAGTGAAGAGCTGGATCAGCTGGAGAGGTCAGGAAATGAAGCCGGTACGGCCCAGTCAATGTCTTGGGCCGTCAAACGTCTACAAGACTACCTGACAAACACCAGGCAAACAGCTGATTTCTCACCTGTAAGGATAGAAGAGCTAAACAAGATCCTCTGTGAATTTTATGGAGCTTTAATTTCTATAATAAAGAGAATGAAATGCCTCAGCAAATTCAGCACCATGGACAGTACCTGCTGAGGCAGATTCAGCACCACGGACAGTACCTGCTGAGGTAGATTCAGCACCACGGACAGTACCTGCTGAGGCCTGGTGAGTTTATGAAAAGACAGATGTTTGTTGTGGCACCGACACTGGAAAGCAGCAGCCTGTATTTAAATGTAACTGTTAATATAAGTTTGTTGTAGATAAAGATCAGCTGTGTTGGTGAGTCGCTGTCATGGCAACTGTTAGATTAAAAATGACTGAGAAGTCAGCAGAAGTATAACTATCAGTCAATGAAAAAATTATTTTTTCCAGTGGATATTCTAGTTGCAATATGATTGAGCTAGCAGAGCAGTTTTGTGTTGCTATGTGTGGTATTTATTCAGTTTTGGGGAATCACGATGTCTAGAAAACATGATAAGCCCAAGTTGGCTGGCTGACAAGGACTAGTTACTGTCAGATCTCATGGATTTCCACTGAAACGGAGTGAATACGAGCAACAAACTTTAATATTTTGAGAGCGAAATAGGCTACTCACAGTATGGATACATTTTGATTATATATTTATTTTGTTGGTAATAGCTGTATAATCGCATTATTACATCACTTCACTTCATTGTCATTGTCACTTCACATGCTCTCGTGTAATAATGCTTAAATATAGTTCATAAACGGAATTTTATATTCGGTATTCAATTTCATCATCCTGAAAATCCTGAAATCCCAAAACACACTGTGACCCCACCCCCCGCCAGCTCACCCCACGGCTCATTTTCAACACATCTGTTGGTTCACCTGCAGGGACTTCTCAACACAACACACCACGATCAAATAAATGCTGTTTTTTTTTTTGTTTTTTTTAAATAACATTAAATGTCTCCCCACTCGGACCCAGCAGGGATCCGCTCGGGCTTCTTCTGTTCTGGAGTGTGAAGTAGGCTATTTGTCATTTCCTCACCAGACTTACTAAAGTATTATAAAACCTGGTTATGTGACAAATCGCTGTATAATGCAGTTATGGAGGAGGACTAGGGCCACATGGGAAAAAAGTTCTGAGATTAGATTAGATGTTTTTCTGGGAATTCTGACTTTAATCCTGACTTGAGTCCTGATTTTTTTTCCCTCACCATCATCACTTTCCAAAAAAAAAAAAAAAAATTATCTGAACACACAATTTTTTGAAAATTTCTTTTCATGTGGCCCAAATCTTCGTATTTTCTGACCACAGTGTGTTGAAATCAGGTGTAATCCTCAAGTCTGAGGGATTTGCCATTTCTGAATCGCTGGACTGAAATCAGAGGGTTGATAAAGCTGCAGGGAACCTCCTGTAACATCACCTCTGCCGTCCAGCTGACCCGCCGAGATGTCCGGCTGCACTCTGACCTCCTCGGTTCATTTTAATCCAGTCTGATCCGGTTCTGGCTGTTCACACACCAACCGCATCAAGCTTCACATCGATCCCATCAAACTGTAAAACCCCCCAGCGGGCAAATTCTGTAGCAAAAGTACCAGGATCCAGTCCAGAAAAGACAAATCAGGTGCAAACAGAATCTAAATTGAGTAATAAAATGAAGAGGTGATGCAGTTAAGAAAGTGAGGGAAAAGAGAAAAAACAGAGCGCAGGAGCATAATGTTAAACCTGCAGTGTTTGTGATTTGTCTCCCTCTTGTGGCAGGAAAATTAAATGCAGCTTGAAAATTTCACTCTCAGGTTGCTCAGAGGAGTGTATGATGGCTTTTGGGGCCATTGTGTTGGGAAAAAAATTACAGAGCCGAGGGAGAGGGGGGCACTATTCAGAGAAAAAATTGAGAATTTCTGAGATTAAAATCATAGATTTACAAGTACAAAACTTGGGTATTCTCTGAGATTCAAGTTGTAAATTTATGAGGAAAAAAACTCAAAATTTTTGATATAATTAGTGTGTTGTTTTCTTCACAGCAATGTCTCTTCAAAGTCCAGATGCTGAGGAGAAGATTGTGATTCTGGGCTCAAACCAGCAGGATTTCCTTCTGACTGAATCCCACAGGAGGAGAACAAACTAGATTTCACTGGTTTTTCTCGTAAATCTACCTGAGAATTTAATCTCGGAGAATATCTGAATTTGTTTCTCAGAATATCACCTTCGCTCCCCAGGCTCTGTAATTTTTTCCTGCTTACAGTGGCCCTAATACACCATCAACCTTCACGCACCGAGGAGAAGACAAACTTTGAGAGAGTCACAGCAGGTTCATGAGGCGAGGTGATGATCCTGCTGTGGTTTCAGCTCGGCAGGTCCAATGCAGCTCGAGAAAAAAACAAACAAACAACACCTAACACAGAAATTAAATACAGTTGTATATCCATGCCACACATTTTCAAACACACTTTTTTTCTAATATCTAAGTAAAATATAAAAGTGCTATTTCCAAAAAATACTTTAGGAAGAGAAAACAAATTAGTAAGTGAGTAAGTAAGTAAGTAAGAAAGAAAGTAAATAAATAAATAAACATAAATAAATAAATAAGGAAGGAGAAAGAAAGAAAGGAGTTGAAAAAAATACAGAATATAATTTGTAGGCCCCTTTTTTGTAGGTGCATACTGATTGACTGGTGAATGGTGATTTGTGGAAAGGGCAGTGATGCAGGTGCACTAGTGATTTCACAGTGATGCAGCTCATTTCTATCAGCTGTGAGCAGATGTTTTGCTTTTGACTACCACAGTGAAGTTAATGGAGTCAGGGCCATGTAAATGACACATGTGAGAAGTGTTGTGCAAAAGAATGTGAAAAATGTGTGAATCCAATGAAAACGTATGAACACATTTGCAAAAGAAAACTTCTGCAGTGGTTTGGAGGTGAAGATGATGACAAAGTGGATCCCAGTTTCATTGTACTGGAAAAAGCGAATGAAAAAAACTGTAAGATGAGTGGACAGTACTTCCTCCTTTCTGTGATTTCATACATAAGACAACTCCACCCACTTAAACTAGCCGGCCTGCCTCCGCTCCGAGAAGTGCTGGTTCTCTCTTCTGATTGGCTTAACGAACCGTGTTGCCAGAGCTCCAGGATAAAGGCAAGAGAGAGGAGCTGTGAAACTATATTTAGCAGACCACAGGTACTCAAAACCACAAATACATCTTGCAGGGAGATCAACAATTCAAATAAAACCCTGGAAAAGTGGACAGCATGGGGCCTTTAACTCTTGTTACTTTTGAGCCACTTTGTTTGGGACGGGCACCGTGTTTCTCCATCTTTCAGACCCCCTGCTCTAGTGTCAGAGTGACAGCCCAAGTCAAAAGGGGCACATTCAGGTGACTAGTATTAGGCACCACCTGCTGTTGCAGATCTTTTTTGAAGCATAAAAGTCTAGACCCCGAATATACAACGACCTTACATTTTCAGATTTATTCACAGGACAAAATCCCCATCTTATATTCGGGTCAATACGGTATTTGCTGAGCATGTGAGTTTGATTAGCAGCTGGAACCACAGTGGCTCTGTGGTTACAGCTGGTTCCCACAATCCATCTGATATGAAGCTGTGGTTTGAATTCCACTTCCCTCCTCTTTGAAGAATAGTGAGATATCTGTGTTCAGGTTTTTGTACAGCCTCTTGTAGACTTTCTATCACTGTGTGTCTGTAGAGCACAGTAGTAGAAAGCTGTGTCTGCCAGGGTTAGGCCTGTTATGGTGAGTTCAGTGGATGTGTCGCTTGTTTTGGATCCATAACGATTATTAGGGATATTTTGAGCTCTGCTCCATGACTTGGCTCCTTTCCAGAGTATAAACTGAGGAGTCTTATCAGACTGATGTCTGTACCAATGAAGCCAAATATCATCATCATTAGATTGATAGGTGCAGATGAGTGTGACAGATTGCCCCTCTGTCCCACTGACTTCATCTTGTACAGGAGAGATGTCGTCTGCAGCTGTTAGCCCTGGAAAAAGTGGAGAAAATCAAGCCATTAGACTAACATTGTCCATGAGGCTAAGAGGAGAAGACAGTGGAAAATGTCCAGTGTCCAGTGTTCCTCTATGGCCAGCAGCAGCTCAAGTGTTGAGAGAGTTGACTGGAGCTGAGATCACAACATGACTAGTTTGTGCATGACTGCTTGACACAGACATGTAGATGAGTGTGGCTTTTCACTGCCTGCTGTCTGATGTCAGCCTGTAGCATACAGGGAGTTATCTCCAAGCTAACAAATGACAGCAGATATGCCATGTTCTGCTCCTGTAATCTGAATCTGCACATCAACAACAAATAGAGCTTGATGAGCTGGAGAAAGCTTTCTATATTGCTAGAAACAGGTGGATCAAAGTGTGATGCTGTCTATCATACCAAAGAGAAGTGCAGCAAGAATAATCCACAGCCAGTGTTCCATCTCTACAACAAGGTCTAAAGCAACAGGAGAAACTAGCTGATGTTCAGCATTCAGTGTGAGAGTTGTTCTCTTCATGGCAGCAGTTTTTAATGACAGAATGGTCCAACAGGGCAACAACAGAGCAACGCCTGCTGGGTCATGTCGCCCTCTAGTGGAGGAGGAAAGTTCAACTCATGTTTTTCATGTGTGTTTGTGGTGAATCTCTGAGGATATGATGGTGGGCTTGTTTAGCCATACTTGTGAGGACCAAATGTTGAGAAAGCAGCGTTCCTGTGAGGACGTTCTGCCAGAACTTCAGTCTGTGGCTGCTTTTGAAGGCATCACATCAGGGTTCACCCACACGTCCTGGAAATCCTGGAAATCCTGGAAATCCTGGAAATGTATATGGCCTGGTTTTCCAGTCATGGAAAACACCTGGATACTATTGAAAGAGGAGGCCAGGAGTCATTATGGGATGGCAGGGGGCTCCTGGTGGCTCGGTCTGGGCTGAGGTGGACTGCAGCCGGGATCTCAAACCTTCTCATGTTTTGGACTTTAAGCCCTGGACCTGAAGTGGTTCTGCCCTGCAGGGACCCTCAGACCCAAACACATGTACTAAAGAGAGCTCCGAGAGTAAAATGTAGGCCATGTTTCCTTCATTTAATACAGAATTAGTAGTTTAGCCCCCTACTGGCCGGGGAGCACTCCATCATGACTCCAGACCAGTTACATTGAACAGAGCAGGAGACCCTCCCAGCTCAGGTAACGCTCCCTACCTGCCTACACAGGTGTGTGTGGACGCACTTTTCCAGTAGAGTAATGAGTTTGAGTTGAGTGGAATTTGGTGCATCATATTTTCCCTTTGGTGTGAGTCCCTGATGATTAAGTGAGTAATCTGTTGTTTATTTACTAAGTTCTGTGATAATCGGTATGTTGATGTTTGAGATGCTGAATATTACATATAGGCCAGTGTTGCTAATATAATTACACAGAGACGGCAGTAGATACAATTTCCACACTCCTCTTGCTCCATATTTCCTTACTATATTGTCCTCTGTGTTCATGCTGTTTGTGCTGTATGTAGCTGGACACTTTCATACAGATGGTGTGCAACTGTGATGCACCTAAAATCCTCAGCAGTCACTGTATGGGTTATTCTGTGTATTATTCTACTAGTCTACTGTGTATTACTCCCTGTATTAAGATAGTTTCAAATGTTTGGTGATGGAAATACATCACTAAGTTGCAGTGGAATTTATATTATATGTGTCACCACAAGGGGGCACTGTGACCTTGATAATTCTGTCTGTTGATGTCTATAAGCTTTTAGGTTCACTGCACTGTCTGTTATTCCTGCCTGTTGACCAGTGGTGTTGCTATTCTGAGTGTAGAGAATTCATATCCTTTATATTTTGTCATCATTTTAAGTAGTAATATTTTTATTATCTTTACTCTTGAAGACAAAAGAATATCCTTATTTGCTCCATAGACCACACCTACCAAGGACGCACAAGTTTGTTCAATAAAGGGAAAGAAAAAAGAGCCTCCTCCTGCGTCCTGAGCGACACACCACAGAGACACTCACCTGGTCACTCCTGAGCCAGGTACCATACTTCACACTGAGACACACCTGTTCACACACCAATCACAACCTCCAATGCACAAATTAAAGGTTCATTTAGTCTGAGAGCAATGTATCCATGAGAAGGAGGAGGAGGAGGAGGAGGAGGAGGAGGAGGAGGGAGGCGAAGACCGAGGAGACAATTATTCCCCCCTCCTCAACCCCACAGAGGAGGTTTTTCGGCATGGTGGTGGAAGGTGTGTGGCAGAGGCCCCAACACTGGTGCTGACCTTCTCCGGGCCATGGAGGAGGCGTGTTTGGACAGAACAGCAGCTGCATGTCAGGTGTGGATGAGGCGTTCCGGGTGTGGATGAGGCGTTCCGGGTGTGGATGAGGCGTTCCAGGTGTGGTTGAGGTGTGCCAGGTGTGGATGAGGCATTCCGGGTGTGGATGAGGCATGTCAGGTGTGGATGAGGCATTCCAGGCGTGGATGAGGCATGTCGGGTGTGGATGAGGCACGTTCCTTCATTCCTTTACTGTGTATTCAGTTCCCTTTCATCCCTTAACACGGTATTGACTGGAATTTGTACTGTAGATTACATTATGAATAAAAAATGAAGTCAACATTTTTGTCTGTTGTGTTTATCATGTAAAGAGGTTTTGTGGGGGAGAACCACAAGCAACATTATTCATTTTGGATTTTTGTGGCAGTGTTTTGAATTTATCTCCGCAGTGTCTAACACTATGTTGCAGTGTCTAACACTGTGTTGTAGTGTGTGTGTTTTTTGGACTACTGTGTGACGTGTGAAGGCAAAGTTTGGCTTTTAAGCAACAGTAAATGGTTTTGAGTGGAGATTTCGGAAGTTTGACATTTGGGGAGTTGAGTGCAGTTTTGGATTTGTGTCTAGAGTTTTGAGAAATGGAGCTTAGCAATGTAGAAAAACTGTGATTTTTTTTAAAGATATCTGAATCTTCAGCTCTAACGACATACCACATTCCAGGGAAGATCGAGGAACTCATACGGGACTACTACAGCAGTTTCAGTCTGAGTTTCACTTCTGGAACAATAACATCTGTGTGGCATCGCCTAGAGAAAGGCATCATCACTGGTTGCACCATATCAGTGGCGTTGTTCGCCATGGCGATGAACATGCTCGTCAAGGCAGCTGAAGTGGAATGTAGGGGCCCCCTGTCCAAATCTGGCAGTCGTCAACCCCCGATACGAGCCTTCATGGACGATCTGGCAGTCACAGCAACATCAGTGACAGGATGTTGCTGGTTCCTTCAGGGACTGGAACGGCTCATAGCATGGGCAAGAATGGTATTTAAACCAGCCAAATCCAGGTCCCTGGTCCTGCGTAAGGGGAGAGTGGAGGACAAGTACTGCTTCCATTTGGATAGAGTCCTAATGCCATCAGTGTCTGAGAAGCCCATAAATACCCCTTTTCCACCAGGGCTGGTTCGGAGCCGGTGCCTGACTTAGCACCAGTTTTTTGGTTTTCCACCGCCCAAGCAGGGGCCAAACTGGTGACAAACTGGTTCCAAACTGGTGCTAGGCAAGCACCGACTCCGAGCAAGGACTAAACAGGAGCCAGAGAAAGAACCGATGACGCGCCCCACTGCGTTATTGGTGGGCGGACTTACAGACTCAAACGGGAGCAGCGAAAGCTATAAACGTAAAGCTAAACCAAAGCTAAACTTGACCACTCCCACTCTGACTGTAGAGGAGCTAGGGATCTCAGATCACTTGTGCATCAAGTTCTCCACCATACTTCATTCAGATCCTAAACCTCAACTACCTGCCTCATACTCCCGTATAATATCCTCCTCCACAGCCAGACAGTTCTCTGAGGCTTATTCATCCTCATCTTCCTGGATCTCTGATGTCTCTCCATCCTCCCCCCTGCTCACAGAGGAATTAATCACCCAGTTCAACTCAACCTGTGCCGACATCCTTGACTCTGTTGCTCCACTCAAACTCAGAAAATCCAAAAACAAAACTCACCCCTGGCTTTACAACAACAACATCCGTGCTCTCAGGCAATCATGCAGAAAGGCAGAAAGAAAATGGAAAAAGGACAAGCTGCAAATCTCCTTTCAGATCCTAAGAAACCACTTACACAAATATCAGGAAGCAGTCAAGTCAGCAAGAACCAAATATTTCTCAAAATTAATTTCCAATAGCTCCCATAATCCGAAGCTCCTATTTAACACCATAAACTCCGTCATCTGTCCTCCTCCCAACACCAGTCTTGTCGCATCTCCTGCCAAATGTGAGGAATTTTTAAAGTTTTTTATAAACAAAGTAGAAGCCATCAGGAACAACATCCACCCCTCTTCCTGAAACACAGCTGTTTTTCTGGCCTGTTCATCCAAACTGGACTGTTTCAAACCCATCTCTCTACCCACTCTCTCGCACATTGTCACCAGCATGAAACCAGCTACTTGCCCTCTTGACATCATGCCCACCGCTCTTCTGAAGGACATATTTGACATCACTGGACCAAACATCCTCTCCATCATCAACAGCTCCATCACCACCGGTACCGTCCCAACCTGTTTCAAGCATGCAGTCATCCAGCCTCTCCTGAAAAAACCCAACACGGATCCCACACAGCCCAATAACTACAGACCTATTTCAAAACTCCCATTCCAGGCCAAAGTCCTTGAAAAGGTCATTCTCAACCAGTTGCTGCCCTACCTAGATCATAATAACATCCTGGAAAAATTTCAATCTGGCTTTAAGTCTAATCATAGCACAGAATCTGCCCTGTTAAGAATTCACAATGATCTACTCCTCTCCATTGACTCCGGAAACTGTGCCATCCTCATTCTCCTCGACCTCAGCGGTGCTTTCGACACAGTGGACCATAACATATTAATAGACCGTCTCCACCATTCCGCTGGAATTAATGGCACTGCTCTGAACTGGTTCAGATCCTACCTCAACAATAGAACCTTCTCTGTTAACATTGGCACTCTCTCCTCCCCCCCAGCCGCCCTCTCCTGTGGGGTTCCACAAGGTTCTATCCTAGGTCCCATTCTTTTTTCCATATACATGCTTCCCCTCGGTCAAATCATCCAAAAATATAACATCTCTTTCCACTGCTACGCTGACGACACCCAGCTCTATCTGCCACTCAAACCAAATGACCAATCCATAATCACCAACATCTTCAACTGCATCAGTGAAATAAAGTCCTGGATGGCAAAAAACTTTCTTCAGTTAAACGAAGCTAAATCTGAAATCATCCTCTTTGGCCCCCGTGACAACACAAACCCAATATCCAACAGTCTTGGCAACCTTTCCACCCTCATCAAACCTCACGTCAAAAACCTCGGTGTCACCTTCGATTCAGCACTCAAATTTGATAAACAGGTAAAGTCAGTAATCAAAGCCAGCTTTTTTCAACTTCGCACGATCTCAAAAATCAAACCATTCCTCACCTTTACAGACCTTGAAAAAGTCATCCATGCCTTCATTTCCTCCCGCCTGGACTACTGCAACTCCCTATACACTGGTATCACTCACTCATCTCTATCCCGGTTACAACTGGTACAAAACGCTGCAGCCAGACTCCTGACAGGCACCCGAAAGAAGGACCATATCACTCCTGTCCTAGCCTCTCTCCACTGGCTCCCAGTTAAACACCGTATCGATTTTAAAATTCTTTTATTTGTTTACAAAGCCCTGAATGGAGCAGCCCCCTCCTACTTGACTGAACTTTTAATTCCCTACTCCCCCTCCAGGCCCCTCAGGTCGGCTGACCTGGGGCTTTTAACTATCCCACGGACCAATTTTAAACTCAGGGGTGACCGTGCCTTTATGGCAGCTGCCCCCAGACTCTGGAACAGCATTCCCCCCTCTGTTAGATCTGCCCCCTCCATTGACTCTTTTAAATCCAGGCTTAAAACTTACCTTTTTAGTATAGCTTTTGAGTCCGCCTGATATTGCTGTTTGTGTGCCTTGATCTTTGTTGACTGTTGTTTTTTTGTTGTGATTATTACTTTACTTCTTGTATTTATTTCATGCATTTTTAACATTGTACTTATTTTATTCATTTTTAACTGTACAGCACTTTGGTCAACTTGGGTTGTTTTTAAATGTGCTTTATAAATAAATTTGATTGATTGATTGATAAACATACTCACCGTTCGTTCCAACCACGAATACAACCACGTGATCACGTTTTACGATGACGTAATGACGTGGCTCTAACTTGGCTCCGCTTGGCTGTTGGCCGGTGCAAAAGCAAACCGGTTCTTTGTTGGCACCAGTTAAGCACCGGCTCTAGCACCAGCTCCAAACTAGCACCAGGTGTTTTTTGGTGGAAAAGGGGCAAAAGAGCCTGGGGAAGATCTCTGACGCCAACCTGCGAGATACAGCAGTGATCCAGTTGACGCACATGGAACTGAAGACCTGGCTATCAGCAGTGGACAAGTTAGGCCTCCCAGGGAAGTTCAAGGCATGGATATATCAGCAAAGTATCCTGCCGAGACTTCTCTGGCCACTGCTGATATATGTAGTCCCCATCACCATAGTGGAGAGCTTCGAACACAACATCAGCCAGTTCCTGCGCCGGTGGCTGGGCCCGCCAAACAGCCTGAGCAGCATTGCCCTTTATGGGCACACCAACAAGCTGCAGCTTCCTTTCACAGGCCTGACAGAGGAGTTTAAAGTCACCAGAGCCAGGGAGGTGCTACTTTACAGAGACTCATCTGACACCAAAGTCTCCTCCACAGGCATCACAGTCAGGACTGGAAGGAAGTGGCGAGCACAGGAGGCAGTCGCACAGGCAGAAGCAAGGCTGAGACATTGCATCTTGGTCGGCACTGTAGCTATTTTATTTATTGAATTTATAAAAGACAGTGTGCACTTACATAAATTATTCAAAAAATAAAAAAATGAGTGCACCAGATTTAGCAGGGAAGCTAATTTCCATTTGCAGTCCGTACAAAAAACATTTAAAAAAATCAACACAGTAAAACAAACAGACCTGCATATATCAAATACAAATACATACAATATAAACACCACATAGTATGCATGTGTGGGTTCTGCATGCCATACCGCCCATATCACATACCACACAATGCCATAAATACATACATAAAAAACCTAAACATTCCTAATGTAAAATGCGATGTAAAAATGCCGGTTAGGTCATAGAAATTATTATTGCATTGCATACTTAATGTGCCAATGTAAAGTGCTTGTAAACTTGTTGGGCGAGCTGGACTTGGTAGCAACACAAGACCACGCTTCGACAAGCCTCAGGGGAGAGAGAGACGACAGGTGATCCAGGGCGAGACCCGGGCAGTGGTGGAGGAGGACCGCCGTTCTGGGACAGTGGCCATGCGCCAGCAAGGGGCTTGGACTAATTGGGACCATGTATCTGCCCGGAGGATCACCTGAACAGAACTGTGGAGGTCAAAACCAGCAAGACTTAAGTTTCTGATCCAGGCTGTGTATTATGTACTCCCAAGCCCTTCCAACCTGCACCACTGGGGCCTAACAGAAACACCAGCATGCCCGTTGTGCCTGGCGAGAGGTTCCTTGGAGCACATCCTGAGCTGCTGCCCTAAAACCCTGGGAGAGAGGAGGTACAGATGGCGCCATGACCAGGTGCTGAAGGCAGTAGCTGACACCATCTGCACAGGGATCCAGCAGAGCAAACACCAGATCTCGAAAAGGCACAACATCGCCTTTGTCAGGGCAGGGGAAAAACCTCATCAAGAGTGCAAGGTCGTAACTGGGCTGCTAGTCTCAGCTCGTGACTGACAGCTGAAAGTGGACCTGGAGAGGCAGCTTAAGTTTCCAGACCACATTGCAAGGACATCACTCAGGCCAGATTTGGATTTAACATCGGAGTGTTCGAAGCACGTGGTGCTGATAGAACTTACAGTCCCCTGAGAAGATTGGATAGAGGAGACCCATGAGCGAAAGAGGGACAAATACCTCGAGCTGGTTGAGGCTTGCAGAGCCAATGGGTGGAGGGCCCGCTGTGAGCCGATTGAGGTGAGCTGCCGGGGATTTCCTGGGCAGTCCCTGCACCGGGCACTCAGGCTCCTTGGCATTAGAGGGTTGGAAGAAAGGAAAGCCACCAGAAACATCATTGAAGCAGCTGAAAAAGCTTCTAGTTGATTGTGGATCAAGAGGGGGGATACATGGTGTAGCATGCTGCTTGGACACAAGCTGGGGACTGATTACCCCCGGCTGGGTCGCCCAGGCGAGGGTGTCGGATGACCTGAGACCCGAAACACCCTATGTTCATCACTGATGATGTGTCCAAGCTCCACCTACTAGGTGTTTCCACTAACTTTTGAAATATATAAAAGTGCTATTCCAAAAAAATACCTTAGGAAGAGAAAATAAATAAACAAACAAACAAATACAGGGATGGCAATAACATCTGATTTGAATTTTAATGTATTTCATTTTAAATCTGAGCTGAGGAGTGACAACAAAGGGAGGCATAGATCTGCACCAGACAGAGAGCTGGCCGGCTGCTTGTGTAGAACTAGATCATGTAGAAGATGAAGAGATGAGTGTGACGACAGCGGATCTGTGAGTTTGTTACAAATAAAACGGAAAAGAAACAGGAGGTGAGCTGTTAACAAACTCCACAGTCCACATTTGAAAAAGAGACGCAGTTCAAAGTGACGTTTTGTCAGTGTGTTTGTAGCCTCATCCAGCTGATTAGTCATTGCTGTGTATTTGCTGAGCATGTGAGTCCTCCCACAGTGTTTGATTAGCAGCTGGAACCACAGTGGCTCTGACAAAGCATGAGTTCCCACAATCCATCTGCTATGAAGCTGTGGTTTGAATTCCACTTCCCTCCTCTTTGAAGAATAGTGAGATATCTGTGTTCAGGTTTTTGTACAGCCTCTTGTAGACTTTCTATCACTGTGTGTGTAGAGCACAGTAGTAGAGAGCTGTGTCTGCCAGGGTTAAGCCTGTTATGGTGAGTTCAGTGGATGTATCGCTTGTTTTAGATTGATAACGGCTATTAGGAATATGTTGACGATCGCTGGCTGACTTGGCTCCTTTCCAGAGTATAAACTGAGGAGCCTGGTTAGACTGATGTCTGTACCAGTGAAGGTAAATATAATTGTAGCTTGTTTGATAGGTGCAGGTGAGTGTGACAGATTGCCCCTCTGTCCCACTGACTTCATCTTGTACAGGAGAGATGTTGTCTGCAGCTGTTAGCCCTGGAAAAAGTGGAGAAAATCAAGCCATTAGACTAACATTGTCCATGAGGCTGAGAGGAGAAGACAGTGGAAAATGTCCAGTGTCCAGTGTTCCTCTATGGCCAGCAGCAGCTCAAGTGTTGAGATAGTTGACTGGAGCTGAGATCACAACATGACTAGTTTGTGCATGACTGCTTGACACAGACATGTAGATGAGTGTGGCTTTTCACTGCCTGCTGTCTGATGTCAGCCTGTAGCATACAGGGAGTTATCTCCAAGCTAACAAATGACAGCAGATATGCCATGTTCTGCTCCTGTGGAATCTGCACATCAACAACAAATAGAGCTTGATGAGCTGGAGAAAGCTTTCTATATTGCTAGAAACAGGTGGATCAAAGTGTGATGCTGTCTATCATACCAAAGAGAAGTGCAGCAAGAATAATCCACAGCCAGTGTTCCATCTCTACAACAAGGTCTAAAGCAACAGGAGAAACTAGCTGATGTTCAGCATTCAGTGTGAGAGTTGTTCTCTTCATGGCAGCAGTTTTTAATGACAGAATGGTCCAACAGGGCAACAACAGAGCAACGCCTGCTGGGTCATGTCGCCCTCTAGTGGAGGAGGAACGTTCAACTCATGTTTTTCACGTGTGTTTGTGGTGAATCTCTGAGGATATGATGGTGGGCTTGTTTAGCTGTACTTGTGAGGACCAACTGTTGAGAAAGCAGCGTTCCTGTGAGAACGTTCTGCCAGAACTTCAGTCTATGGCTGCTTCTGAAGGCATCTCATCAGGGTTCACCCACACGTCCTGCAAATCCTGGAAATGTGTATGGCCTGGTTTTCCAGTCATGGAAAACACCTGGATACTATTCAAAGAGGAGGCCTGGAGTCATTATAGGATGGCAGGAGGCTCCTGGTGGCTCGGTCTGGGCTGAGGTCGACTGCAGCCGGGATCTCAAACCTTCTTGTGTTCTGGACTTTAAGCCCTGGACCTGAAGTGGTTCTGCCCTGCAGGGACCCTCAGCCCCAAGAGTAAAATGTAGGCCATGTTTCCTTCATTTAATACAGAATTAGTAGTTTCGCCCCCTACTGGCCGGGGAGCACTCCATCATGACTCCAGACCAATTCCATTGCACAGAGCAGGAGATGCTCCCAGCTCAGGTAACGCTCTGTAACTACCTACACAGGTGTGTGTGGGCAGACTTGTGATAATGGCTATGTTGTTGTTTGAGATGCTGAATATTACATGTAGGCCTGTGTTGCTAATATAATTACATAGAGACGGCAGTAGATAATTTCCACAGTCCTCTTGCTCGATATTTCCTTACTGTATTGTCCTCTGTGTTAATGCTGTTTGTGCTGTATGTAGCTGGACAGCACTTTTCATTGACCTTTCTAAGACATTTGATACTGTTTGTAATAGCCTTCTATTACAGAGACTGACAAGCATTGGTTTTAGTAATGTTGTGTCTCCAATTATTTGATTGACAGAAAGCAGTATGTCTCTTTAGATAACTAAAAGTCTGCCTCACTTACAGTAAAGGCAGGTGTTCCCCAAGGTTCTATTTTAGGCCCTATCTTATTTTCTATTTATATAAATAATCTTGCCTTGGGGATAGATCCTGCACAAATTCATCTGTATGCAGATGACACTATTCTTTACACTGTCTCAACATATTTACAAGAGGCAATGGATTTGTTACAGTCTACGTCTAATGTTTTGCAATTGTCTTTGGTCAGATTAAAACTGGTTTTAAATGCTAAAAAAAAACTAAATTTATGGTTTTTACACACTCATGATCACCTGGCGACGCACTATATCAACAGTAGATGGCTCATATCTTGTAAGGTAACTTCCTACAAATATCTAGGCATTTGGTTAGATGACAGGTTATCCTTTGCAGTCCACGTAGACAGCCTTTTAAGAAAGCTTATGCCCAAACTGGGTTTTTATTTTTGTTTAAAATAAATGTTTTCCTTTCACTGCCAGAAAAAGACCAATTCAGAGCACCTTCTTATCTTTGTTGGACTATGGTGATGTAGTATATATGCATGCAGCTTCATCTTTACTGAAGAAGCTAGATGTTGCTTTTCACTCAACGTTACGCTTTGTAACTGGTGCTTCTGCTAGGACCCACCACTGTGTGTTGTATGGGAAGGTAGAATGGACGTCACTGTATCTGAGAAGGAGAATGCATCTTTTAATTTTCATAGCTAAAGCCTTAATGTCCACATTACCCCATTACATACGCAGCCTGTCATCCATCCGCCATCAAACATATAGTACACGTTCTTCAAATAAGTTTCTTCTTCAAACTGCCTCTCCACAGACAGAGTTGGGGAAATCTGCCTTCCATGTCTATGCCCCACACGTATGAGGGACGAAAAATGACAAAACAATAAATAAATGAATAAATAAATAAATACGCATATAAATATATAAATGCATAAATAATTAAATTAATAAATATTTCTACATTTATTTATTTCTTTATTTCTGTTTTTATTCATGCATTTATTTATTTATTTGTGTATTTATACATTTATGCATGTATTTATTTATTTATTTTTACATTTATTTATTTATTTATTTATTCATTTCTACATTTATTTATTCATTTATTTATTTATATATTTATTTTTACATTTATTTATTTATACTTTTATTTATTTCTACATTTATTCATTTATTTATTCCTTCTTTTATTTCTACATTTATTTATTCATTTCTACATTTATTTATTTATTTCTACATTTATTTATTTATTCCTACATTTATTTCTGTATTTCTACATTTCCACATTTATTTATTTCTGTATTTCTGTGTCGTATGTTAATAAGGTGGGCGGTTCTTACATTAGTCTTAAGCACGATTGGTTTGTGGGTGTGATCCTGTCCACTGCTACTACCTGGACTGGCAGTAGCAGTGGATAGCAGTGGACTAGCTAGCTACTAGGGCATTAACAACGCCAGACTTTTCCACGTCGTCGACGTTACGTCGACCCGTCAACACCGGGGGATTTTTGGGGGGCTAGCGGGGCTCTAACCGGAGGGAGGGAGGGGTTGTAGTGGAGCGCCGACCGGGCGACCGGGGGGTGAGGAGGCTGTAGTGGAGCACCGACCGTGTGGGGGTGTGTGTGTGTTTCTTCGACTTTCGACGGGTCGATGTTTACATTAATGCCCTACTAGCTACTGTGTAAAACGCAATGGAAAGCGTTTTGAGAGCCATCGTCAGTGATTTAAGGTCACTGGCGAATGATGTGGTAAATCATGCACCCACCGACTACTTCCAGTAGTCCGACTACACACACGGTCGGCGCTCCACTGCAGCCTCCTCACCCCCCCGGTCGCCCGGTCGGTGCTCCACTACAACCCCTCCCTCCCTCCCTCCGGTTAGAGCCCCGCTAGCCCCCCAAAAATCTCCCGGTGTTGACGGGTCGACGTAACGTCGACGACAAGGAAAAGTCTGGCCCTAGTAGCTAGCTAGTCCACTGCTATCCACTGCTACTGCCAGTCCAGGCCATATGTCTATGGTCCAGGTAGTAGCAGTGGATAGGATCACACCCACAAACCAATCGTGCTTAAGACTAATGTAAGAACCGCCCACCTTATTAACATACGACACAGAAATACAGAAATAAATAAATGTGGAAATGTAGAAATACAGAAATAAATGTAGGAATAAATAAATAAATGTAGAAATAAATAAATAAATGTAGAAATAAATAAATAAATGTAGAAATGAATAAATAAATGTAGAAATAAAAGAAGGAATAAATAAATGAATAAATGTAGAAATAAATAAAAGTATAAATAAATAAATGTAAAAATAAATATATAAATAAATAAATGAATAAATAAATGTAGAAATGAATAAATAAATAAATAAATAAATGTAAAAATAAATAAATAAATACATGCATAAATGTATAAATACACAAATAAATAAATAAATGCATGAATAAAAACAGAAATAAAGAAATAAATAAATGTAGAAATATTTATTAATTTAATTATTTATGCATTTATATATTTATATGCGTATTTATTTATTTATTCATTTATTTATTGTTTTGTCATTTTTCGTCCCTCATACACACGCATGGAATGAGCTGCAAAGCCTTGTTAACTTAGATTCCCTAACTACAATTCCTGTTTTTTTCAGAAAAGTATTCCCCCGTCCTCAACCCCACAGAGGAGGTTAAGACAGTCTAAAATGTTTGGTGATGGAAATAAATCACCAAGTTGGAGTGGAATTTATATTACATGTGTCACCACGAGGGGGCACTGTGACCTTGATAATTCTGCCTGTTTATGCCTATAAGCTTTGTTGTTATTCTGAGTGTAGAGAATTTATATCCTTTACATTTTGTCATCATTATAAATAGTAATATTTTTATTATCTTTACTGTTGTACTATTACGATTATGCAACTAAGGCTAGTATTTTAAATGGCCTTGTTATTATAGAGACTTGAAGACAAATAAATGTCCTTATTTGTTCCATAGACAACACCTACCAAGGACGCACAAGTTTGTTGAATAAAGGGAAAGAAGAAAGAGCTGCCTCCTGCGTCCTGAGCGACACACCACAGAGACACTCACCTGGTCACTCCTGAGCCAGCTACCATACTTCACACTGAGACACACCTGTTCACACACCAATCAGAACCTCCAATGCACAAATTAAAGGTTCATTTAGTCTGAGAGCAACGGATCCACAAGGAGGAGGAGGAGGAGGTGTGCAAAGCAGAAATCAAACCAAAACCTGCAGGACAGGCCATCATTGAAGGCTGGGTTGGGGAACACTGATGTAGAAGATGAAGAGATCTGGTGTGATGACAGCGGATCTGTGAGTTTGTTACAAATAAAACGGAAAAGAAACAAGAGGTGAGCTGTTACAGTTTTTTTCAATCGCTTTACCTCCTCCGTCAACTCAGAAATGCTGGTATCAAAACAGTTAATCCATCGGCCTAATGAGAGGTGCACTTCCCAAAATAACACATTTTGTTTGCAAAAGGCTCTTACCATGACAAAACATTTCAAACATACAGCAAAAGCACATTTTGTCACTGCCCAATACACCTTGTAGTCAAGCGACATAATCCAGCCACTCACTCACTTCATACTCAACACCAAAATGCAACACACCCTTTTTAGTCTGAGCAGGTTCAACCTTACTTTTTTCCTGTCTGTATTGCAGTCATATTTTTGACAATTTACATAGTTACATATTGTAAAGCAAGTAGCAAAATCCAATATTTCTCTCAAACAACTCAACTTCTGCCCAAATGAGTAGATTCCTTCAGTCAGCTCTACTGTACTGTAACAGCTGACAGCAGAATACAAAATACAGCTGTCAGTTTGAACAAGGTTCTCCTGTGAGCTGCACATTCAAATGTCAACTTACAGTAAAGAACTGCATCCAAACTCAAAGACTTTGAAGTGAAATTGTACTGTATTGATGGCAAAAACTGAAATATGGTAAGTCACATACAGCAGGGGTTCTCAAACTTTTTTGGCCCAGGGACCCCCTGGAGGGGTCAAAATTTTCCGGGACCCCCTGACACTCACAACACCGATAAGCATAATACTTACAACCACATTTTTACTTTTATCTAGTTGATTTGCAGCATTAGCACATAGCCTCATCCAAGGGCGTAGGTTTGATTTTGACATTGGTGGGGACGTAAAAGCGCTCCAAGGCGGCCCCCCTTAAAATTGATGTTTTTTGCATTTATGACTGCAATTTCACGTCATGTAGAGCTGATCAAATAAACAAGCAAATGATCATAATCAGAAGAAATAAAAACTAGTAAGGGATTGACAATGTTTATACTGCATATATCTATACTGACTACAAGTATTTAATAATTCTGTAATGTTGTAAGTTAAAGGCAACTAAAGAAAGACAAGCAGGCAATTTAACTGAGTTCTTGTCTTTAGTGCAACTGTGCATCATACTGTACATCAACACCATACAGAAACATAAATAAAATAAATGTTTGACACTAAACACCTAAATACAAACAGATTAGTGTCCATTGCCTTGCTCTTATTTGAAAAAAAAAAAATCTCTCTCACACATTTTAAATCAAGGGTAGTAAAAATGGACAATTCCTTCTTCCCTAGAGACAACAGGCCAATGTGCCTGATAAAAGCTCTCATGTCAAAGAAGCTGAACTATCGTTCTAACTGCCACCTGACGAAATACACAGTGAAGAAAACAGTCTGTGTTTGTATCTGCTGGCCAACCAGCCAAACAAACTCCGCTGTGCACGTCCTCCGGCGCTTTTTTACCACCACATGGAGTGACAGCGGGGACGGCCAATCACACATTAGCAAGAAACGGCAGAGCCAATCGATGAGCGATATTAGGTTAGAGGCGGGACTTCTAGCAGAGACCGGCTGTTAACCCTTTGTGTACCATAAGAATTGACTAGACACTGACGGACAGAGGCGCTTTGAGTGTTTGTTGTCGCTGTTATTTGTGAAGCCGTGCGAGCGCCTGTGAGGTGTCATACCAGATTGCCTGATGTGTAATCACTTGAGTAAGCGTCCCAAATCAATCATGGGAGACACTTAAAAACGAACAGTGTTTATTTCACAGTTTAACGCCCCTCCCCCCAAAAAAGTTTTTTTAAAATTAATAATAATAAAAAAAATACATTTCCGTGAATTTTTTCGCGGACCCCCTGGCTATGCGTTGCGGACCCCCAGGGGTCCGCGGACCCCACTTTGAGAACCGTGGACATACAGTATTACACAGAAAAACTCAAAGGAGTTGAAAAAAAAAATACAGAATACAATTTATAGGCCCCTTTTTTGTAGGTGCATACTGATTGATTGGTGATTGGTGATTTGTGGAAAGGGCAGTGATGCAGGTGCACTAGTGATTTCACAGTGATGCAGGTCATTTCTATCAGCTGTGAGCAGATGCTTTGCTTTTGACTACCACAGTGAAGTCAATGGAGTCAGGGCCATGGAAATGACACATGTGAGAGGTGTTGTGCAAAAGAGCCTGAAAAATGTATGAATACCATGAAAAGGTGTGAACACATTTGCAAAAGAAAACTTCTGCTGTGGTTTGGAGGTGAAGATGACGACAAAGTGGATCCCAGTTTCATTATACTGGAAAAAGCGAATGAAAAAAACTGTAACAAACTGAGTCCACATTTGAAAAACAGTTCAGACGCAGTTCAAAGTGACATTTTGTCAGTGTGTTTGTAGCCTCATCCAGCTGATTAGTCATTGCTGTGTATTTGCTGAGCATGTGAGTCCTCCCACAGTGTTTGATTAGCAGCTGGAACCACAGTGGCTCTGATAAAGCATGAGTTCCCACAATCCATCTGATATGAAGCTGTGGTTTGAATTCCACTTCCCTCCTCTTTGAAGAATAGTGAGATATCTGTGTTCAGGTTTTTGTACAGCCTCTTGTAGACTTTCTATCACTGTGTGTCTAGAGCACAGTAGTAGAGAGCTGTGTCTGCCAGGGTTAGGCCTGTTATGGTGAGTTCAGTGGATGTGTCATTTATTTCAGATTGATAACGTCTATCAGGAATATAGTCATCACCACTCCGTGACTTGGCTCCTTTCAAGAGTATAAACTGAGGAGCCTGGTCAGACTGATGTTTGTACCAGTGAAGGTAAATATAATTGTAGCTTGTTTGATAGGTGCAGGTGAGTGTTACAGATTGCCCCTCTGTCCCACTGACTTCATCTTGTACAGGAGAGATGTCGTCTGCAGCTGTTAGCCCTGGAAAAAGTGGAGAAAATCAAGCCATTAGACTAACATTGTCCATGAGGCTGAGAGGAGAAGACAGTGGAAAATGTCCAGTGTCCAGTGTTCCTCTATGGCCAGCAGCAGCTCAAGTGTTGAGATAGTTGACTGGAGCTGAGATCACAACATGACTAGTTTGTGCATGACTGCTTGACACACACATGTAGATGAGTGTGGCTTTTCACTGCCTGCTGTCTGATGTCAGCCTGTAGCATACAGGGAGTTATCTCCAAGCTAACAAATGACAGCAGATATGCCATGTTCTGCTCCTGTGGAATCTGCACATAACAACAAATAGAGCTTGATGAGCTGGAGAAAGCTTTCTATATTGCTAGAAACAGGTGGATCAAAGTGTGATGCTGTCTATCATACCAAAGAGAAGTGCAGCAAGAATAATCCACAGCCAGTGTTCCATCTCTACAACAAGGTCTAAAGCAACAGGAGCAACTAGCTGATGTTCAGCATTCTGTGTGAGAGTTGTTCTCTTCATGGCAGCAGTTTTTAATGACAGAATGGTCCAACAGGGCAACAACAGAGCAACGCCTGCTGGGTCATGTCGCCCTCTAGTGGAGGAGAGGAGTTCAACTCATGTTTTTCACGTGTGTTTGTGGTGAATTTCTGAGGATATAATCATGGGCTTGTTTAGTTATACTTGTGAGGACCAACTGTTGAGAAAGCAGTGTTCCTGTGAGAACGTTCTGCCTGGTCCTCACAAGGGAAAAGAGCTCATTCTGTCTGATTGGTTAGGGTGAGAGTAAGGCATTAGTTGGTCACGGCTAAGATTAGGGAAAGGCTGTGGAGAATGAATAAAAGTCAGTAAATAGTAAAATGAGTGCCACTTAAACACTATTCTATTTATAATTGTACATACATGATCATTTGATGTCTTTTGTTTTTGTTCAGCTGTAAGCAAAAAAAAAAAAAATATTCCCTGGATTTAAATGCTATTTTTTTCTTGTATATTCTTTTTTTTTTTTTTCAGTCCAAATTAATAAAAAAATTTGCTTCTGACTTTGGTTCATTCATCTCAGCTGTAGGTCTGTTCTTCACCTCTGACCGGGACAGAACTTCAGTCTGTGGCTGCTTTTGAAGGCATCACATCAGGGTTCACCCACACATCCTGGAAATCCTGGAAATGTATATGTATATGACTGGTTTTCCAGTCATGGAAAACACCTGGATACTACTGAAAGAGGAGGCCTGGAGTCATTATGGGATGGCAGGGGGCTCCTGGTGGCTCGGTCTGGGCTGAGGTCGACTGCAGCCGGGATCTCAAACCTTCTCATGTTCTGGACTTGAAGCCCTGGACCTGAAGTGGTTCTGCCCTGCAGGGACCCTCAGACCCAAACACATGTTAGTGTTTTCAGTGTTGAATGTGGCTGGTGAGAGACTCTGATCCAGCATCACTGAGTTTACCTTTAAATATGGCAGTTTAATCATTCCATGTCACTTTTTCTGATAATAAAAAAATATGATACGTATATTTTCAAGCTCAGTTAAAACAGTTTCTAAATTTCTGGTAATTTTCTCATGATATTTTCCCTATACAGTTTGGATGTGGTGAAATCATGGTGAGATTAAAGCAGACGTCCATCCAGATGCTCTAGTGGACTGAACTGCAGTCAGACTGAACTGGCGGCCGGCCTGGAAGCCCCTCAGGCTCCGGCTCACGTTTCTGCAGAACAAACTTGAATGAATGAATGAATGAATGAATTTTTTTATTTTGAACATGTCTAAAAGAAAAAGAAAAAAGAAAGAAAGAAATACTAAAACAAAAAGTGTATATACATACATACATGCATGCATACATAAACAAAACAAAACAAAAACAAAAATAATAATACAAGCATCATCATCAAATCATAATAAACACAAGTTCGAAACAGGAGTGGGAAGAAGTATGCACTTTTTTAAATTTCCCACCCCTTCCCTACCCATTGTAGTTTATATATCTATTACAACTTTATCCATATATATATATATATATATATATATATATATATATATATATATATATTGATATATTGATATATTGATATATTGATATACAGTACAGGCCAAAAGTTTGGACACACCTTCTCATTCAATGCGTTTTCTTTATTTTCATGACTATTTACATTGTAGATTCTCACTGAAGGCATCAAAACTATGAATGAACACGTGGAGTTATGTACTTAACAACAAAAGGTGAAATAACTGAAAACATGTTTTATATTCTAGTTTCTTCAAAATAGCCACCCTTTGCTCTGATTACTGCTTTGCACACTCTTGGCATTCTCTCCATGAGCTTCAAGAGGTAGTCACCTGAAATGGTTTTCACTTCACAGGTGTGCCTTGTCAGGGTTAATTAGTGGAATTTCTTGCTTTATCAATGGGGTTGGGACCATCAGTTGTGTTGCGCAGAAGTCAGGTTACTACACAGCCGACAGCCCTATTAGACAACTGTTAAAATTCATATTATGGCAAGAACCAATCAGCTAACTAAACAAAACCAGTGGCCATCATTACTTTAAGAAATGAAGGTCAGTCAGTCCGGAAAATTGCAAAAACTTTAAATGTGTCCCCAAGTGGAGTCGCAAAAACCATCAAGCGCTACAACGAAACTGGCACACATGAGGACCGACCCAGGAAAGGAAGACCAAGAGTCACCTCTGCTTCTGAGGACAAGTTCATCCGAGTCACCAGCCTCAGAAATCGCAAGTTATCAGCAGCTCAGATCAGAGAGCAGATAAATGCCACACAGAGTTCTAGCAGCAGACCCATCTCTAGAACAACTGTTAAGAGGAGACTGCACCAATCAGGCCTTCATGGTCAAATAGCTGCTAGGAAACCACTGCTAAGGAGAGGCAACAAGCAGAAGAGATTTGTTTGGGCCAAGAAACACAAGGAATGGACATTAGACCAGTGGAAATCTGTGCTTTGGTCTGATGAGTCCAAATTTGAGATCTTTGGTTCCAACCGCCGTGTCTTTGTAAAGGCTGAATTATGCTTCCGCGTAGGAAGAGCGTACGGAGGTTGTGCGAAGCTTACGGGGGTTGTGCGACCGCCGCAGAGCCTTGCCGCGCGCCTCCCAAAAATTGTAACTACGCGGACCCTACGCAGCCCCACAAGAGCTATGATTGGTCCGCCGAAGTACATCATTTCCGGCATTTCGTTGCAACCAGCATCACATCCTGTTGTTGTGCCGGCTGGCAGCGGCGTTTTTAAAACAACTGCTGTGTCTCGACTCCTCGGTTGTGTTTGAAAACTTTGGAGAATGCTGGATCTCGCGGAAGAACGCCTGGCCGAGGAGGTGCGCAAGTACCCGCACCTATACGACTCATCCTCTACGCCATTACAAAGACGTACAGAAGAGCAGCGACGTTGGTGGGAGGAGAATTGCTCAGTGTGTTTCGCAGAGGTATGTTGGACACACACGCGCTGCGTAGGAAATGCGTGCTTCGCACAACCCCCGTACGCTCTTCCTACGCGGAAGCATAATTCAGCCTTAAGACGCAGAAAAGGTGAACGGATGGATTCCACATGCCTGGTTTCCACATGCCTGGTTTCCACTGTGAAGCATGGAGGAGGAGGTGTGATGGTGTGGGGGTGTTTTGCTGGTGACACTGTTGGGGATTTATTCAAAATTGAAGGCACACTGAACCAGCATGGCTACCACAGCATCCTGCAGCGACATGCCATCCCATCAGGTTTGCGTCTAGTTGGACGATCATTTGTTTTTCAACAGGACAATGACCCCAAACACACCTCCAGGCTGTGTAAGGGCTATTTGACCAAGAAGGAGAGTGATGGAGTGCTGCAGCAGATGACCTGGCCTCCACAGTCACCGGACCTGAACCCAATCCAGATGGTTTGGGGTGAGCTGGACCGCAGAGTGAAGGCAAAGGGGCCAACAAGTGCTAAACACCTCTGGGAACTTCAAGACTGTTGGAAAACCATTTCAGGTGACTACCTCTTAAAGCTCATGGAGAGAATGCCAAGAGTGTGCAAAGCAGTAATCAGAGCAAAGGGTGGCTATTTTGAAGAAACTAGAATATAAAACATGTTTTCAGTTATTTCACCTTTTTTTGTTAAGTACATAACTCCACATGTGTTCATTCATAGTTTTGATTCCTTCAGTTAGAATCTACAATGTAAATAGTCATGAAAATAAAGAAAACGCATTGAATGAGAAGGTGTGTCCAAACTTTTGGCCTGTACTGTATATATATTGATATATATATATATATATACATACACATACACATATACACACATACACACACACACACACACACACACATATATATATATATATATATATATATATATACACACACACACACATAGCTACTACATTTTTATCCATATCACTGTATATATGCTACATATATAAACTTCATGACCGGAGCCGAGACACACAGGAAACCAGCAGGAGTTTGTTGGATCAGTTTTATTGTTGATGAGTCGGTTTCACGTCCGCTCGTTCTCTGTGAAATGAATCTGAGACAGAAACAGAGACAGCCTCCATCTGAGCCTCCAGCTGTACAAAACACACTGTGACCCCACCCCCCGCCAGCTCACCCCACGGCTCATTTTCAACACATCTGTCGGTTCACCTGCAGTGACTTCTCAACACAACTCAACACGATCAAATAAATGCTGTTTTTTTTATTAAGATCACAATAAATCTCTGCCTGCTCGGACCCAGCAGGGATCCACTCGGGCTTTTCCTCTGTTCTGGTCTTTCCTGGGCGCTTCACAGGAAGTGATGCCTTCCACATTTTCACTTTCTCCTCCCCCAAGTGTGAAGTTTTTGTCATTTCTGCACCACGCAGTCCGGACCTTACTAGACTTACTAAAATATTATAAAACTTGGTTATGTCACAAATCGCTGTATAATGCAGTTACGGAGGAGGACTGGGGCCACATGGGAAAAAAGTCCTGAGATATCAGATTAGATTAGACATTTTTTTTGGAATTCGGATTTTAATCTCAGATTCCTGATTTTTTTTCCTCACCATCATCACTTTACAAAATAAAAATATAACTGATCTGAACACACAATTTTTTGAAAATTTCTTTTCATGTCACCCAAATCTTCTTTCTTCTTCTTCTGTAAAACCCCAGCGGGCAAATTCTGTTGCCGCAGCAGCAAAAGTACCAGGATCCAGTCCAGAAAAGACAAATCAGGTGCAAACAGAATCTAAAGTGAGTAATAAAATGAAGAAGTGATGCAGATAAGAAAGTGAGGGAAAAGAGAAAAAACAGAGCGTAGCAGCATCATGTTAAATCTGCAGTGTTTGTGATTTGTCTCCCTCTTGTGGCAGGAAAATTAAATGCAGCTTGAAATATTCACTCTCAGGTTGCTCAGAGGAGTGTATGATGGCTTATTAGGGCCATTGTGGTGGGAAAAAAAATTACAGAGCCGGGGGAAGGGGGATTAATATTCAGAGAAAAAAATTCTGAGATTAAAATCATAGATTTATGAGTACAAAACTTGGGTATTCTCTGAGATTAAAGTTGTAAATTTATGAGAAAAAAACTGTCTCTTTAAAGTCCAGATGCTGAGGAGAAGATTGTGATTCTGGGCTCAAACCAGCAGGATTTCCTTCTGACTGAGTCCCACAGGAGGAGAACAAAGTAGATTTCACTGTTTTTTCTCGTAAATCTACCCCTTTAATCTTGGAGAATATCTGAATTTGTTTCTCAGAATAACCCCCCCCCCCCCCCCCCCCCCCCCCCCCCACCCGCCCCCCCACCCCACCACCACCAGGCTCTGTAATTTATCCCTCCTTACAGTGGCCCTAATACACCGTCAACCTTCACACACTGAGGAGAAGACAAACTTTGAGAGAGTCGCAGCAGGTTCATGAGGCGAGGTGATGATCCTGCTGTGGTTTCAGCTCGGCAGGTCCAGTGCAGATTGAGGCGAGCGGTCGAGGTAAAACGAGTCAGCAGCAGCAGGAAAGCAGCAGCTCTGGACTGTCATAATGATGCAAAATGCAGGGAGAGACACTGTGTGATCATCACTGCGACTGGACTCACTGTAGGTTTGTTGACATGGAAAAGTTATGTACTGCACCTTTAAATCATAAACTTGTCTCATTTGGCTCTTTTCGGCTGTAAGAACAAATCCTGCCGTCAAGTGTGATGTCAGAAGCTTGTACTTCCAACACCGGAACGTGACTGAGGTTCAAGTGCTTGGATCGGAAATATCAGGTAACCATAGCAACCCGAAAGTCATGACAAACCTTTTACAAATCACAAACAGGGAAACTCTGGCGGCATCGAGCAAACTCGTTTTCTGAGTCTCCGACTAATGCTAATTATGAATTCGAGGTGAATACAATGAGCGCTTGAAGGCAGAATAGACTCGTACTGGAATGGTTTCCGTGGCCACCTTTTGGATTTGAAACAAGACAGTTGCATTATAGGTGTGGTCCATATTACCACTTATATCCCATCATGCCTTGTGCACGCGGTTACTGGCCTCTTAAATCAACATCAGGATATCACAGTTTGCAGATGACACTGTCACTTATTTTGAGATAGAAAGAGAGCAGTGCTGCGTTGAGGAAATGAAAAAAGTGAGCTCTGTCCTGTCTCGTTTGGTTCTTCATCCAGTGGGAAAGGAAACAAAAGGCAGAACCAGAACTTCAGGAAGGTTCCAGCTCCACTTTGGGAGTTGAAAAGGGACAACTGCATTGTGGGTGTGGTTAACATTCCCACATGCATGTGGTTATTTGCCTGCCAGATGTGTTATGGAGGCAGAATAAATCAGCATGAGGTTATCACGGTTGACAGATGACACTTGAACTTATATTGAGATGAAAAAGTGTGCAGGGTTGTGTTGAGAAGCCTCAGATCAGCCAGACAAGCGGAAAATGACTCAGACTTTACAGTTTTACATTCAAAAGAACCAAAAGCTACATCTGCAGAGGAGCACAGAGGAACAAATCACATGTTCTTTCCTTTTTTTTTTTGTTTTTGGCATTATGGTACAGTACAATGAAAAGTGACTGACAAGGCTAATGAAAATTCCCTTACACACACTCACACACACACACACACACACACACACACACACACACAAACATACACACACACACACATACACACATACACACAAAGTCAGGAGTCATTATACAAATCATTGCTCTCTATGCAAACAGCTGTACATTAGACATGGAGACGCCCGCTGGAGGCAAAACAACAAAACAAGGCTCTGATTTGTCCCGTACATGAAGATCTGTACATCCGGTTATCATAGAGTGAATAGAAAATGGAAATGTATATTATATATATTTATATATATTGGTATTTTTTTTGCAAACACTTTCACAACAGATCATTTTGTACGCAGTGAGTAAACATTCATGCCGGAAAACAAACTAAGCATGCAGGCTAACATCTAACAACGTCAAACCGAGAGGAGAAGCCGACAGGAAGAGAGCGCCGTGATGCTCCGCCCTCCCGCCACACGCTGACCGCCGCTTCAAACGCACCCCTGCCACCGCTGCCGCCGTGTGGAGGAAACATGAAGCTGCGGGTCGTTTCCGTTCATGCGTCAGATACGTTTCGTGACTTTTGGGGCCTTGAAATGACAAAACCACACTGGTGCTGATCTGCGCCTGCTGCCTGTAATAAACTGTAAAAACTGTAAATGCACATGAATCCAAAATGTCATAAAGCCTCTTTAGGATATACACTGCTGGGTAGTGCAGCTATGGAGGAGAAATCTGATGGAAATGTCAGATTTTGAACTCTAACTTTAATTAATTTCAGGATTCTGAGGAAATAATGACAGAATTTTGATTAAAAACAAACAAACAAAAAAAAACTTTGATTTCAGAATTCACACATTTTTCTGGAATCCTTTTTTCTCAGAATTTTTACTTTAATCTCAGAGTTCAGATTTTTTTTCCATTTGTGATTCAGAATTATCCAAATTTGAACAATTCTGAAATAAAAATTCATATTTTTTTCCATAGAATTCTGAAATTAATCTGAGAATGCAGTTAAAATTAAAAAGAAAAAAAAAAATCATGTGGCCCTAAACCTAAAACCCTAAATGTGGTAACATGACATTATCCAGCAATATTTTTTACATGGGGTGTAACTGAATTTTAACAATTGAAAATCTTGATTAATGATGTAACAATTCCAGATATTACATTCATCTTCATTTTATGGGTTATTATATTATTACTGCATCAGCAGCAGCAGCAGCAGTTTGAGCAGACTGTGTTACAGTCCTTATTAGCAGGTGTTATTATATCTTATATTATATATTAGTTGCATCAGTCAGATAAACCATCCTAATCTGAACTTTCATTAGTGGAAAACAGTTTTTTTGCAGGTTGTTCTTTGTGATTGGCGGGCTGTCAGGCTACATGCGGCTGTGATGGAGAGCAGAGAATCACACGGCACTTTTTTTTCTTTTAAATTAAATCTATTCCCAAACTCAAACCTGAATTTGCCCCTAATCTGTGCTTCCTGCTAAACAGAACAACAGCCGACCTCTTCACATTATACGCGCTTGATTTGACCTTAAATCTTGCACCAGGTGGGTGGGGGCTCCTTTTTCCACAAATTGCAAAAAAAAAAAAAAAAATCTGAAACCCGAAACCTGAAACAAAACTGAACAAAAAAAGGAGGGCCAAGCACATTAAATCAAGCTGGACGTCCGAAATGTTTTTCCACTGCAGAAGCAGCAGAAGCCGGAGAGCAGCTGCAGCGCCCCCACCAGACAGGAACTAGGATTTATCTACTTAAGATTAGTCAGTTCATTTCATCAAATGTTCTTACATCAGAATTGAAAGGATCGGAGACAAAGTCTTCAGGATGCTGCTGTGATTAAATCAGTACTACAGCTGTGACTTGCTGGAAACTTTTCAGGATTTTATATATGCAACTAAATGTTCTTTAAAAATGCTGATTATCATTATTATTTGTTTCTGCTGCCGGTGCCGCCAGGTCTCTCTTGAAAAGGAGATTCTAAATCTTAATGGGAAGATAAAGGTTTAAATTTTTTAAAAAATGGCACTTTTTAAAAGGCATGATAGAAGAGAACATGAGCTGGGCCAAAGCTGCATCAGAAACTGTGACAGGATAATCTTATAACATACTCAGAAACAAGGTCTTGGAATTTCTTGAGAAACGTCTGCAGACTGAAACCTGATAATCATAGTCACTGCACGCAGGCCAACCATCTTTTCTCAGCGGCTCTGCACACTTATGCAGTGGAAAAAGGCATTTTAACCCCCCCATCCCCCACCCCCCCACCCCCACCCAGGCAGGTCACATGACACAGGAAGAAGGAGGGACATGGATGCCTAACGCCCCTTGGGATTGGGAAGCGATAGATCAAAGAGGAGTTTAGGTTTCACACACAGCAGACAGACGGGGAGTGTGTGTGTGTGTATGTATGTGTGTGTGTGTGTGTGTGTGTGTGAGAGAGAGTGGGGGGGGGTATATGTGGTGTTGGCGGTGTCTCCCTGCCCCCCTCCTTCATGCCGACAGGTGGTGGTCTCTATCCTGAAGCGTTGATGTACAGCTGGCTCTGGAGGATGTAGTCGATGACCGGCTGGCTCAGGTAGTCCACCACGTGGCCGTCGCCGTGCTGCAGCGCCAGCCTGCAGGGGGCAGTGACACACCACTCAGCACGCCGCAGCTTTTACATGACACGACATCCCAGAATAATGTTACTTTACACTGTTTTACCAAGAAACATTTACAAGAGAATGAAGAAGGGGCAGTGCTCCAATCTGTTGTCCTCTGAACTCTCTGTGAACACCAAGTCCGCATTTTTGGTGTGAGATTATCGCACGTTTAAAAAGAAATATGACCTCATGTTGTGTCGATCACATTTACACACCGACTCCGACACTTTCTTTTGTCATCAAAATTGTCGGAAAAGGTTTGATTTACTTTCTATTAAGCAAACTCATAAATTGATGCACCAATTGAATAGACCTTGCGTTTACGCCTTGTCAACAAGGTGTAAACGCTGCATGCACGAACTGGGCCGAGGCTGATCACCACACAAACTACAGATTTTTAAAAAACAAAACGCATACGAAAAAAAGGGACTTGTTGTGCAAAGGCCTTAAGTCTTCCTGACTATTGAATCACTGTAAAGGTCTGCAGGTATAAAATGACGGCACAAAGCTGCTGGTGCTCGGCGGGCGGAGGCAGCAGCATCATCTGGGTTGGATCCCTACCTGCTCTTGGTGGAGCTGACGATGGACATGGGGTGGTTCATGTCGTCTTTCACGACGATGATGTTGTCCTGGAAACGAGACCGGCACAGGGAGACGAGATCAGGTGGCAGCTGAAGTCACATCACGCATTTTAAAAACTGACAACAGGGTTTTGATGGGTTTCAAGCGCCTGAACGTCATGAAATCCAGTCGACATATGAATGACCATGCATGGACACTTTAAAGGAACACTGCAGCATTTTAGGCAAAATCCCCTTTTTCCAACTTCTGCAGACGAAGGCGTTGGATACCACGGTGTGGATTTCAAATCCACATGACCCACTGTGTGAACCAGACAGCTTCAAGGCTGGTGTAAGCTTTACTCTTTCACTTGGACAGAGCCAGGCTAATGACTCCCATAGACTTCCAGGCTTTATGCTAAGCTAACAGGAAATGCTACCCATAGGAACTGAACCACTGGACGTCCAGAGTTGAAAATGGTGTCCAACATCTGGTCTCAGTCTTCCAGGAAGTTCAAAGAGAACGTGACAAGTACAACGACTGTGTATGATTTTTTTGTTATCCAACAGCAGCAATATGGTACTAATTAATTTCACAGGAACATCAGGCCAACATATGAATCAACACGTCCCTAAATCCTCCAGTTAGCCAAAAAGACTCATTTCCCTCTGCAACCCCGCAGCTTCTTAATGCTGAGTGAACACATCACAGATTACACTGTTTTTCCACACTCCCAGCAGCAGGATTACAGGGCGAACATTGTCATTCAGTGAGATTATGAGGAGAACAGTGGATTAAGTGCTAAATGGATTAAGATGACAGGCAGATTGGACCTCATACTGGCCCAAATTAGTGCTGCTCTCTCTTTCAGTCGGTGAGACGTTGATGTGTAACTACAAATATGTGTTTCCTTGAGACTGGTTCATCAGTGATTCCCTAATCCTCAACATGGTTAACTAGCTTTGTTAGTTAGAGGAACTCTCAGATGCTGGTGGATGATAAAGATAGAGGTCAAGAATATTACTAAATAATCAAATCCCTGTGTTTATCTGGGTTTACCAGCCCTTTAAGACGTTACAGCAGAAGGGGAGTTGGGTCTTACACATGTGGAAAACATTGTGAGTCACTTTCTGAGTGAAAGGGTGAGCTGGGAAGTGTTACGCCGCGGTCTGACAGGCTCTGCCAGCTCCTGACAGGATGCAGACTCGGTGTTTTCTGTTGCTCTGACCTTGTACTTGCGGAGGACGGAGGAGTGATTCATGATCCTCTCTGTGTCGGCTCCGTCACGGGGAACCACCACGATCCCAAAATCCCCCACGATCACCTCCATCTGAAACAAACCGGAGCTGCAGTTACTTTCTTTAGCGCTCGGAAAGGAATCCATCTCCCTGCCTTCTGAAAATTACTGTCTAACCCTTTAAGGACGGACTTGAGGACAAATATGGATTTTACACGAGTCTAACGCATTTGTACCATTTTTAAAAACTCACACAAGAGGAAGGGAATTTTCTGAAATTTCATCCACTGTCCAAGAACATTTGTACATATATGTAGACTTATAACGTAAGGAAATAAATTGCTGCTTCTGCCTTCTACAGCTCGATACACAACCCGACGAAGCTTCCTGTAGGTTTTTCAGACCAGCCAATTTCCACAACCGCAGGAACTTTGTCCAGTGTCAGCCACCGTAGACTGTTTTGGAATCATGACTCATCCTTTCACTTCACCGGCTAGTTTCCTTAAAAAGTTTATTATTGAACTTCTTTTAACGTCTCTCGTGGTGACAGAACTACATTAACAGACAGAGAGAACTGGGTCAGTGGCATTTTACATTGATTTCAAAGCAAGGTTTCTGTTACTAAATGTATCGCAAATAAAAAAATATCAGCCCTGAATATTGGTTATTGGTGTCCTGGATTACTAATAATTGGTACTGGCCTTGATGAATCAATATCGATCGATCCCTAGTGAGTAGAGCGAGGCTAACAGCACAGCTACAGCCAGTTGTACAAGATTTGTTCTAGATTTGGCCTGAAGGTGGCGCTGCCTATGGTTCATTCACTAACAGCAGTCTGAGCAGATTCTCAGCACACAGTTTTTAAATGATTTCCCAGCGTAAACGTGTTCTTAAACAGTGACTGTGCGTCTCCTTTTTTATTTTTACATGTTTTTCCACGGCAAGCTGCCAGTGTTTGTGCTTTTGCAGCAGCTGCTCGATGGTTTTAATATAAAACTCATGACTGTCAGTTTTACAACAAGCAACCAATCACAGAGGAGAAGCAAGAGGAAGGGGCGGGACAAATATGAAACAGGAAGTCAAAAACGGCGTAAAAATCATATCAGATATGAGCGACGCTGCCAGTTCAGCTAATCTGCTCTTCATCATCAGCTGTGATGCTGTTGGCCGGGATGACGGGGTCACATGTTGTCATAGCAACAGTGAAACATCCATTTTTTTTTTGTTTGTTTTCTGTGTTTTTTGTGCAGCCTCTGATGCCCGATGATTCGGGTGTTGACGCTTTTTTTTTTTTTTTTTTTTTTTTCAGAAGTTTCCTTCGTTAACATCATTGAAACAGCCTGTCAATCATCACGACGGCGTTCTGTCTGTAGAAACTGAACGGGTAGAAGCACCGTGGGCCAAATCAGACTATTTCCAGGTGTTTCATGCTGCTATGGCAACAGCTGTAGACATTCAACTGATGTCACAGCGTCAGCAGAGGAGTTTGTTTACGCCAGCTGTGCCAACTAAACCATGACTGTCACACTGCCGCCTGTAATCTTCCTGTAAAATCTCTGTAGTATTCCTGTAGCTGCTCAGCTGCTGTGAGTGTGTGTGTGTGTGTGTGTGTGTGTGCTGCTCCCAGTGGAAACTGTGGCAGTGCATGTGTTGTTGTTGCTGAAGGCCTGTAAAGTAAAGCAGGGAGGTTCATAATGCTGAGGGGAGTGTGCAGCGTCTCTCCCTCAGCTTCTCCTCAGCTTCTCCTCAGGTTCTCCTCAGGTTCTCCTCTGGTTCTCCTCAGGTTCTCGTCATGTTCTGCTCAGGTTCTCCTCAGGTTCTCCTCAGGTTCTCCTCGGGTTCTCCTCAGGTTCTCCTCAGGTTCTCCTCAGGTTCTCCTCGGCCTGTGCAGCTTCACAGTGGAGCAGCAAATGTCCAGCAGCAGTAGCTGATCTGACCTCTAATCACTGAATGTTGAGTCTCAGATGTTGCTGGAGGCTTTGCCACAACATTCTTCAACAACACAGATCATCAGGATGAACTTGCTCACCTGTAATTAGCTCAGATTAACGTCCGCCTGAGAGGCTGTGATTTCGCTTCTGATCATTTTGAAATAACTTTATCGGCAGCAGATGATTTGAATTCCTTGTTGCTGCGACGCCATGACAGAGATCCACCAACAGCAGCTGCTGCTAACGTCACCGTGGAAGTTTCAGTAAAGTTACTCAAACAAACTCTTCTGCTGACGCGGCGACACCAATAAATGCTGCAGCTGTTGCCATGGCAACGGGAATCACATGGAAATACTCTGATTTGCCCTGAACCAAAGGCCCACAGAGTCCATGCCGATTCTACCTGTTCAGGTTGTGAGGTTCTGTCAAGAGGAGGGAGGGTGGGTGGGGCTATATGGTGGGTGGGCGGGGTTACAGGGTGCTTACATCACTGTCCTTCCACAGGCCAGGGATGCAGAAGGACTCCAGGAGGTCACTGCCACACAGGAGCAAGATGCGCAACTCTACAGACGAGACACAGGCAGGAGGAGAGACGGCTCAGTAAACCTCATGTTTACTGACACAAACACACAGGAAACAAGATGCCAGCGCGTCGCCGCCGACCGCAGCGCCTCGCACCAGCAGCACTGAGCGTGTGCAGCTGGCAGCAGAGACGGGACTGAGGCCAGAGGTCTCACTCGTGAGCTTCTTTCATCATCAATGCTGGAAAAAATGACGTGGTTATAACTCTGAATGTCATTGTTTAAATCTTTTTTTTAAATCTATTTTTAAAGTCCTCTGGGTGCAGTCTGATGAAGCCTGGTGTTTAAAATCAGGTAAAATCAGACTATAGGCCAGGTCCTGCTAAAGGTTTGAGAGAAATAAACATCAGCACACTATGTCTGTTGCTCCTGAAGTGGATTTATGATAAAGCTGGGACAATATATTTACCCTCTGATTCAATACTGTCATGATACTTGGGTGCAGATTCTTTACATATTGCGATTCTACAAGTATTGCCAGTTGATATTAAAATTTATTGCGATTTTTTTTTTAAATCCTCCTCTAGTTTGTGTGTGTGAAGTTTGATGAGGCTGTGATTCTCCTAGAGGTCACTAGAGGTCATTTTCTCCAGCGACGTCCAGTTTGACAAAAGTGTCTGCCTGCAGTGAAATGGCTGCTATGGGGGCCAACATCATCACACAGGAATCAAATGTGGCTCATTGAATCCACAAGAGTCTCAGCTTTCCAGTCAAAGCAACTGATGCAGCTCCAAGACTGTTTAGGCCCCAGTCTGCACACACACACCATTTTACAACAGGCCACAAGAACACATGTGGACTGCAGGCTTTGGGGCCCAAACTGCATGGGATTAGCAGAAGGTGGGCGTGTCTGCAAAGGGGAGAGAACCCATTTTCATTCACACAGCTGGAGGTCAGAGGTCAAGGAACCCTGCTGGAAACAGACATGACACTTTTGCCCTCAACAAAATTTACCTAAACGTTGGAGAGACATTTTGCCTCCTTGCTGACAGCCTTCCTGAGGTCGTCTAGTTTCATATGATACGACATCTTTACTTTAAATTGATTCAGTAATTTAAAAAATCGCTCCTTCTCCTCCCTTTTGATTTTAAACATCATTAGCTTTATCAGACTGACCATGAAGATTTTAAAGCATTATTTTAAAAAAAGATTTCATGAGAGACTCTCTGAGTTAAACACATTGTTTTCTCCATTTCAGGTGAGACATCTCGCTCCCGTCCCGTCTCTGCTGGCAGCTGCACATGCTCAGTGGGGGTCGGGCAGGGCGGCCGGGTCGGGTCGCGACACGACAGGAAGGAAAGAAGAGGAAACTGTACGGATCGTCACAGGCAGTTTGCTGAGATGCAGGCAGACTAAAGGCACAGCTCACCTATTTCCTCATATCTCATCGCAGTTCCCAGGTTGGCATTTTCATCTGTCAGAATGAAACAAAATATTTAAAAATGTATTTCATCTCATAGTAGATGGAAAGGAACGCATTTTGTTGATGTTGTTATAAAGGCAAGGTACCAGGGTTCACCATGCCTCTTTCATAACAAAATACCAAATTTGCATGTATTTTTTTGGGGTGTAATGAGTAAAGCAACCTTTAAAAGCCGGGGATGGAACCATGAGGCAAATAAAATACACCTCATAGCAACGCCTGGGTTCTTTGCTTTGTTTGGAGGAGAGCTGATTTCCAGGAAAGAGAACTCATCAATTAACTGTCCTCCCCTCTCGGACATGAGCTCGTTTGAAGAAAAACAAGGTTGTGACACTGAAGCTGATATTTCCAGGCATCATCTTGACTTACCCACGAATGTGAAGCGCTCGATGTGAGGGCGGACGCAGCAGATCTTCCCCAAACTCTCGCTCATCTTCCCCCACAGTTTGACTGAGCAGGCAGAGAGGGAAACACAAGTTAACTCCATGAGAAAAGAAAGAGGTACAAGTAGAAGTACTGTTCCTCTGCTGGTATCTGACTGCAGTAGAAGTAGAAGTACTGTCCCTCTGCTGGTATGTGACTGCAGTAGAAGTAGAAGTACTGTCCCTCTGCTGGTATGTGACTGCAGTAGAAGTAGAAGTACTGTCCCTCTGCTGGTATGTGACTGCAGTAGAAGTAGAAGTACTGTTCCTCTGCTGGTATGTGACTGCAGTAGAAGTAGAAGTAGTGCAGTAAAAATGTCCTGCAGTAAAAGTCCAAAGTGTCTCATGTCAAATGTCCTGGCAGTAAAAGTGACTGAGCTCCTTTTTCCAAACAGTAACTGTGTTAGCTGGGATCTTTTCCATGCAGTTAGAAAAGGAGGAGAGAACACGCTGCACACTACATGCTTTTAAAGGGACATTACACTAAAACTGAAGTGAGGACCCTGGAGACTCAACTGACACATGTGGAAGAAGCACTTAATATGATGGTTGAGTCTGTGTGGTTCTCATTGTCCACACTTATTCCACATTTTTGTGCCAGTTGAGTCTAAATGGTCCTCGCTGCAGTTTTTCATGGTGCAGCTTTTATTGTGGAATTTGGAAATGACAAAAAAAAAAAAAATAGAAGCAGGTTTCTCTTCTCATCTTTGCTGACTGAGCTTTTATTGTGAAAGGTTCCACAGTCTGTCGCTGATCATGTGTTCTCTGTGATGGATCTGATTTGAAATGCAGTGAAGACAAAACTCTAGCAGAAATGGACTGAAGGAAAAGTCAAAATTACTGACTTTATAAAAATATTCTAAATAGTATAAGTACACAAAAAGCTACTCAGTTACAGTAATGGGAGTAAATGTAATTAGTTACTGCCGCCTGTGTAACTCAGAGCGTTCTGGAGCAGAGAGAGGACGGTTTGTTGCGTCACAGTGAGCTGCATTTGGAAATAAATTGACCTTATCGACTATTCAGAAATTACAGAGAAAAGTCAGAGACCCGCTGGCTTATCCTAAAGTTAGGAGCGTTATTTTAAGGTTTGGGGATGTTAGGATGCTTGTGGATTACACTCCTCCTGTCTTTAGTTAGGAGACGTGTCTGGAAAAGGAATCAGAGAGGATCTCCGTCATGCGTCACTCACTGGCCATGGGCTTGTGGCTCATGTTGTTGTGGTTCTGGTAGATGGGCGGGGTTTGGTTCTGCGGCTGGCCAATCACAGGAGTGGTGGACGGCGTGTTTACGTTGGACAGAATGCAGCCGGTGACTCTCTGAGGGGACAAATAACAAAACAAACAAACAAACCAAAATGTCACGCTGATGGATCTGAGCTGCGAGCAGGAGGCTGAGTTCTGCTGGACGGACTGGATCTGACAACCTAGATAACAATGTACCATGCTGCAGCGGTTACCATGGTAACCGCTGCAGGTAAAGCAATGCCTCTATAGTGGGAACAACTGGCAGAAACACCTCCAGCCACTGTAGGAAATGTTGTCACTTTCAAAATAAGTTTCATAGTTTCACAGCCACATCAGCTCCTCCTGTACAATCTAATCTAATCTAATCCAGTCTAATCCAGCTGCTGTGCCATACAGTTTCCTCTCCTGCTGCCTATAATGCCCAGCTTGTCTTGTTGTCACGGTAACAGAGGTGGTCATTCACTTCTATGTTTGGCATTGAGCTCATAGTTAGTGCTGCTGTTTCCACTATTCTGTCCCCCCTCATGTATATAAACAAGGAGGACCAAAAAACTGGAAACCCCTCTCAGTATAATGCAGTCCAGTAGCAGACCTCTGCAAACTACAACCTCAGGAATAAACACAGAATTAAAGAGACACATTCTGCACAATGTCAACACAAACTGAACATTATAAACTTTGTTAAAAGATAGAATTGATGGCAGAGCTAAATCTGTGACATATCTTACAAGTCCATGTTTTGAGAAAAGAAGTTTTGCTTTGGGAACAGGTGAGCTCCTCTGGTTTAAACATGAAGGAGCTGAGGAGTAAATCCCTCTGATGTTTTCTGCAGTGTGTCAGCTCGCTGCGATGACTCAGATGTATTTTCTGATGCTGAGGCTTCTCTGTTCGACAGGCTGACTCATCCATTAAAGGGGCAGTCTGTGCATTTCAACAGGCGGCCTCACGCAGCCAACAAGTGCACGAAAACAATGCTGGAGTTAAAAATAGAGTCATGACCGTTCAAAGGCGTATTTTAGCTTTTTTAATCCTAACTGCAGTAATCCTGCTGCCATGCAGCCCTCACACTTTGGTTGATTTGAAATTTGAAGGAACAGACTGACAAATAAAACTAAGGAGCTCCTAAAGCCCAGAACAGCTGATTTGGCTTTTTAGTTCACAAAGTTTCTTAATTTAATCTGTTTCCCAATTTGCCCTCAGGAATCAATAAAGCATTTCTGATGTGTGATTCTTTAGCTGGCGTCAGGGTACAAAATGTTTGGGACAGTGACGCATGGATGTTTGTGACGGCTCAGTGTGCTGATGGAAAAAAAACATAAAGGTCAAACTGAGTCAGCGGTCCGAGGCGCGCTCACCTTCATCAGGTCGCGGTGATGCTCCAGCACGCTGCAGGTCGTCTGCCACGTGTCCTGGTAGCACTCCCAGGGGTCCACTCTGCACACACACACACACACACACACACACACACACACCATCACCAACATCGTTCAAATACACTGAGGCTTTCCAGTCTGATTAAAGCTGATCCAGACAGCATCAGGACCTCCAATACTAACAATAATAATAATAATAATTTTAAAGTCTACTAATACTAATACTAATAATAATATACCACAATATTTAGTTCAAGGCATTATAGATTATCAGCATCTTTTCTGTTTTTCAGTCCATTAAGAGGTTTTTTTTTGTCTTTCTGTCTTTTACGTTGTGAAGCTGAAGGCAGACTTCAGCTCGGTGGACAACACACATTCATATTTGTTTATAGTTTGAAGTAACATGTGATGTGTTCATCAAACCCTTTGGCATGAAAGAGGACGCTGTGCGTGATGCAGCTTTTTGTTTTGCTGCAGGTTTTCTTTCGTCGGGCAGACATGAGGGGGTCGCAGGTCGTCTCTTACCTGATCCAATCAGAGGACTGGACGGCCAGCTGGCACATGGTGAGGCGATGTCTGCTGGACACCAGGCCCTGCACACAGGAAGTCACATGGTCAGGAGGCGGGACAGCCACACGTCTGTCAGCGTTTCTGACAGTTTAGTGAGGAATCAGAAGTTACACTGCAAAAACTCTCTGAGGAGCCCAGTGTCAACTTCATGCTGAGATCACTGTAAAAAAAAATCACACCATGTGGCTCCTTTACAGGAGTGGAGGAAAGATAAATACAAGAAAAAGTATTTTTCTTGTAAATTTGTGACTTTATAATCTCAGAATTTTCAGTTTTTTCCTAAATTTATGAGTTTGTTTTCTCAAGTTTAATTTCAGAGAATATTTGAGGTTTTTTTCTCATAATTTTTTTTCTTGAATTATCACTCCCCCTCCCTCAGCTGTGTTTTTTTTTTTTTTTTTTTTTTTTTTTTTTACAGTGACGCTGATACACAATGTCGCACCTCTTTAGTGTTCACATGTTAGTAAAAATCTGCCAGCGAGATCAGAAAATCCCACATTTTTTTAATGATTTTTTTCTTATATATATATATGTATATAACATCTAATAACATAATATATGATTGACATACATTTATTTATTTATTTATTTATAAATTTATTTTACTTCCATAATTTCATAAAATAAAATTGGATTTTAAATTGCAATTTAAAAGAAAACAAAAATGTGTGATGAAAACTGTGACAGAACGTCCTGAGATTTGAACCAGCAACCTTCAGGTCGTCAGCATTCCTCATTACTCTTCTACAAAGCAATAATTTATGTGTATCGCCAGAAATAATCCATCAGTTGTGTTTTTTTTTTTTTTCCAGTGGGTGCAGGCGGTGCGTTCAGGCCCGTGAGGAAAAAAACGACTAACAATCGTTTTGAAAATGAACAGCAAAGATTCATGCTGTGGCTGAAACAGCATTTCGCTCACATGTATTATTCATGCAGCCTGTTTCCTATAGAGGCGCCGCAAAACTAGGACAAGACCTTCATTAATTCCAGAAAGAAAGCAGGAGCCTGGAAAAAAAAAAAAAAAACACAACAGCAGAGCGGCTCCGGCACTTTCCAGAGCCGCATGAATCACAGATGTTATTAGCAGTTTGTAAGAAAGGCAGCTCACAGAGGATCCAGGCCGCCGCCGAGGAAGAACTCATTCACCTCCAGAGCTAATCCTCCACATCATAACACACATCATTTCACTGTACGAGCAGAAGTGTGCACTGAGGTATACCTGGAGCAGTGCAGGGTCCCAGGATTAATGCACATATTTAGACATAAGGCACATACTTTTTTTAAAAAAAAATGAATTTCAGATGCACATATTATATATTTTATATGTTATATTTGTTATAATTTCACTTGTGCATGTAATCTATTTTTCTCTTGAGAATTTGAGCAACTGCAGCTGACCCAGTTTCCCCTCAGGGGCCAGTAAAGCATGTCTGATTCTGATGGTAAAAGTCGAGAGGTTCAAGGCCCCCTTAACGCTCATGCTTCAGTAAAAAACAGGCTTTTGTAAAGGAACACATCCATAATGAGAAAAAAACCACCACCACCAGCAGCAGCAGCATCCTGAAGGAGGCCACGTGGCTCCTGCTGAGCTGTTTTTCACATTTCCTCGCTGTGGAGGTGGCCCGTTACTAAAGGCCTTTTTAAATGAGGCCTGAGGGTGAAGAGGGCCCTGAACCTCTTGACTGTGTCAGGAACTGGCCTTGAATTCAAACAGCTGCTTAAACAGCCTCCTGACCAGAGAAGAAAGCAGAGGACGGGAGGAGGAAGCGCCTCCGCTCCCCTCCACACTCACCGCTTTGCCATAGGAGTCGTGCACAGGTGAGATGATTCCTCCGATCACAATGAAACGCC